>NW_006399754.1:1641306-1689335 GCF_000299155.1 Elephantulus edwardii
GCTGACTCTGAGAAGAATGGGAATCCCAGAACATTTGATTGTGCTAATGCAAAACCTAAACTTGGACCAAGAGGCAGTCATCAGAACAAAGCCAGGAGACAATACATGATTCAAAATCAAGATCGGGGTCCATCAGGGATGTATTCTGTCTCCATACCCTTTCAATCTGTATGCAGAACAGATCATCCAAGATACTGGGCTGTACAAAGAGGAATGTGGCATCAGGATTGGTGGAAGAGTCATCAACAACCTGTGTTATGCAGATGACACAACCCTGCTTGCTGAAACTGAGGAGGACCTGAAGTGCTTGCTGCAGAAGGTCAAGGACTGCAGCCTCCTTGATGGATTGAAGCTCAACATCATGAAAACAAAGATTCTCACCACTGGGCCAATTGGCAGCATCAGGATGGATGGTGAAGAGATTGAGATAGTTAACAGTATTAGTTTGCTTGGCTCCACAATCAACATTCTTGATAACAGCAGCCAGGAAATCAAGAAACTAATTGCATTGGGAAAGTTGGCTATGAGGGACCTCTCAAGAGTACTGAAGAGCAACGACATCAGGCTGGAGACTAAGGTGCGCCTGATCTGGGCTATTGTCTTGGCAATTATGAGCTATGCATCAGAGAGTTGCACAGTTAATAGGAATGATAGAAAGAAAATTGATGCCGTTGAGCTTTGGTGCTGGAGAAAAGTGTTCATTGAATATACCATGGACTGCTAGGAGAACAAACAGGTTTGTCCTGTAGAAGGTGAAGCCGCAATGCTCCTTGGAGTCAAGGATTCTGAAGCTTCGTCTGACATACTTTGGGCATGTTGCAAGGAGGGACTGGTCCTTGGAGAGGGATTTCATATTTGGCAGAATGGAGGGGCAGCGAAGGAGAGGAAGACCTTTGATGAGATGGATCGATTCTGTGACTGGAGCAGTGGGAATAAGTGCGTATGAGATGGCTAGGTTGGCACAGGATAGAACAGTGTTTAGAGCTCTTGTACATAGGGTCGCTATGAGTCGCAAGTGACTCGATGGCACATAACAACAGCAACACTTTTTTAGAAAGCCCCAGACTGCCTTCCCTAATGGTTGTACCATTTTACTTTCCTGCCAGCAGTAGATTAGGGTTCCACTCTCTCCACATTCTCGCCAGTGTTTGTTATGGCATTATGCTGAATTAACTATTTCAGTCACAAAAGGACAAACACTGCATATGACCATGGTTATTGTTAAATATTAGAATTGACAAAGGCGAGGAGGGAAGAGAACAGGAAAAGAGCGACTAGATAATGAACACTGAACTAGAAGAGAAGAAAGAAAGAACTGTCTGAAAGGAATGGCAATTAACAATCTGGATCAAGAAGTGCATTACAAAGTACATTGGGGAAGTAGAAGGAGGATATGGTGTATCAATGAATGAAAACCCAACCTTGCTATCTAAACTTTCATTAAAATCACAATTAAAAAATTTAAAATATTCTCAAAACCCCAAACTTAAATTCATTGCTGTCTAGTCAAAACTAACTCACAGCTTATGTTCCAATGGGTTTTCAGGGCTGTACATCATACAGGAGGAGGCTGCCCATATTTTCTCCCTTGGAGTAGTTAAAAATCCACTTTAAAGGCTTAAGCACAGTTGATACAGTAAATGCTTTTCCTCTGATCTCAATCTTACATGCATGAAAGGGGTAAGGTTGACAATTTCTTTAGCAGAATGTGTGGCTAAATCTGTCAACCACCTTAAATCAGAAGGTCCCTCATTGACCCTATTGAAAAAAATTGGACAAATAGCAAAAGTTGCCAACTTTATAAGCCAAAAGACAATAATTTTAGGGTTAGAGCAAATAAAATATTTTTAAACACTTCAAAAACCTTGAACTGTAAACTACATAAATCATCTTTTCATTTGAACAGAACATTTCTAACAAAGTAAAAGGCATCTAAACTGAACTGACTCCTAATTTTCTTTGAACAAAAGAAATGAAAAGTGATGGCTTATTAGCTAAGCTTTGTGCTCTAACCAAATGAATTAATTGAAATTATTTAAATGGCAATCACTCATTGGCTGGATAGGTTGGCAGTCCTGAACATTTTCACAATATTTTTTAAGTAAGTACAAAGACACTAAAATGATTCAGTCATTCAGTGTTCAGCTTATGCCTATCCTATGCACTCTGCAACTTGTTGCCAAGCTTGGAGCTAACAATATTGTTCCAATCAATCTTTTGCATGTAGCTGGCAACTGTGGTTGTAAGACTTTGAAAATAGTCTCCAACACTGTATACTGCTCCTCACTAATGGCAATCTGGTATTCATTTTCTACAGCTTCTATGCACTTTATAAACTCTTGTTTGTTGTTTGCACCTCATCAGACACTGCTAGGGAATTTTGTTTATCTTTATGACTCACCAGCTGAACATTACCATCTTAATAATAAATACCCTGAATTTTCAAAATGTCAATCACTTGAAAGAGTACAGAACTGCAGAAGTTACTGTAAAGGGCTACACAGACCATCCCAAAAGTTTTTGAAACCAATAACTCTCTATGCATGCTGCAATGGTTTGCTGTCTTCTTTATCACCTGTACTGCAGATTCATTTGGGTAATGTTCTTTTATACAAGCTTGCAGAGCAGTTTCCGCTGAAGTCCTCCATGACTCGTTTGCCTTTTCTGCTTCGTAAGACCTTGGATAAGTTGCTTCCTTTCTTAGGTGTTTATATTTGAGACACAATCCATTTTGCAGAACTCAAAATTTAAGTCATGATGTTCTATTATCAATACCTAACCTTTATAACCTTCAATTTTTAGTGATGTAAACAGGCCCGATTTATAATATAAAAATGTGTAGACTACTCTTTCCCCAAGAAGATCATTATTGTTAAGCAGTATCCAAATATCATTAAGCACCTCATTAAATTCTCCCAGGGAGACACAAATGATGAATTTTGCTGCTATGTGTACCTTCACATCAGAAACCTGCCTCTCCTGTTTCTCCTTTCTTCTGATGAAAAATTATAGCAGCAACAACAGCAGCCCTAGGATATATTATGTAATAGTTGAACAATGTATTATATACTACTACATGCAATAGTTAAACAAATCAAAACTTGTAGGTGGGTAGCTAATGAAGCCATACAGGGAGATAGAGCGCTATAAACGCAAATAGTAGGAAAGAATAAATACTAAACCCACTATCCTAAGCTTCTTTCTCTAGAGAACTAGGGGAACAATAGCAAATTAAATGCAAAAAAGGAGAAAGCAGGAAATACAATTATAAGAAGATGAATCCATGAAATAGAAAAGAAAGATACAAAAGAGAAAATCAATAGAAGCAAGACTGGTTCTTTGAAAAGGTTAATGTAATGAATGGATCTCCAGCAAGACTCAGGCAGTAAAAGGTGAAAACACAAATTGATAAAATGAAAATGTTGTTGTTGTTGTTGTTATGTGCCGTCGAGTCGTTTCCGACTCATAGCGACCCTATGCACAACAGCCCTAAACCGTGCTCTATCCTGCGCCAACCACACCGCCTCTGACACACCCATCCCGATTACCCCAGTCACCGAATCAATCCATCTCATAGAGGGTCTTCCCCTCCTGCGCTGCCCCTCCACCCTCCCAAGCATGATGTCCCTCTCCAAGGACCCGGGAAAAGGTGACATAATTATAGACTCTACAGATAGATATTATTGGTACGTAACAACAATAATATACAATCACAGGTTTGGAAGCTAATAGGCCTCTGGAAACTCTATGAACTTTGATAAATATCGATAGTTGTAGAGGGGCCTCAGGCCTTTTCTTCATAGGGTCGCTATGAGTGGTGCTTGACTCAAAAACAATCAACCACAGCAACAACAGACAGATATTAAAGTATTACTTATTAAAAGTAGTAAAATAAATTATAAGAAACTTTATGCCAATAAATTTGACAATTTGGGCACAATTAAATAATCTTTTCAAAATGTAAGTTCCCAAAACTTATAGAAGGGGACATAGAAAATACTGTCTGACACTTATTTTTTATGACACTTTTCCATAAAGCAAAATATTTAAGGAAGAAAGAGCAGCAATCTTGAGCCAATTCTTACAGGAAATAGAAAACTATTTCTAAGGGAAGAGTAAACTTGATTCCATTATTAACAAGGATTATAAACCAATTACTCTCATGAGCATAAACCCCAAAGCCTAATGAATCTTCTGTTAAGTGTGATAGAAATAATGGGGAATGATGGGGGGATAGTTGAACAGCATGAAGAAAGTAAGTTAATGAGACTGAAAACAAAGTCATGTACACATAAATAATGTTGGATAGTTTTACACATAAAAAGTTAGCAAACACAAAAGTCTTATACAACAAAAAATTTCAGAAGTCTAATCCAGTGACATATATGATCCTTACAATCATTACTTAACATCCATGATACATTCTGTAAAATGGAATATCATAATCAGAGGGTCAAGTGAACAGAGTGTCATAGCCTCATACTACTTTTCATTATTTCAGACAAGCTTCTGTGTTTTGTCGTTGATTCCCATCATTAGTAGTTTCTCCATATCTAAGTTCTTCTCACATTTTATTCAACCCTTTACCTTTCAACGAAGTTGATCCTTTAACAATATCGAGACTTTTATTCCTTGTTTTTGACAAGCAGTCATCATGATTGTCTATTGCAACATACCTAAATCACCAACAATAGCATTTCCTGATTTCCAACATGTATTATTCAGTAATCTTCTGTTTCACCTCCAGGCCACATTTCTGCTTTGAATCTTGCTGCTGCTATAACTAGCACTAGGGGTTTTTCCTGCATTTGGGAACCATGATACACTTTGCAGTAGTAACAATTTTGAAATACAATTAAAAAGAGATAAGACTCAAGAGACACCTTTCTGATTTTAAATTATGCAGTGTTCCCTTGCTTTGTTTGGACAGTAGCTTTTTGGTCTAGGCATAGATTTCACAAAAGCACAATCAAGTGTTTTGAGATTCCCATTCTTCTCGATGTTAGGCGCAATTTGCTGTGATCCACACAGTCAAATGCCTTTGCATAGTTAACACAACATAAATAGACATTCTTCTGATAGTCTTTGAGTTCAGGATCCATCTGACATCAGAAATTATATCCCTTGTGCCACAGTCTCTTCTAAACGCAAATTGAACTTCTTTTGGGCAGTTTCCTATCAGTTCTCTCCTCCAGCCTTTTTTTGGATAATTTTTGGCAATATTTTGTTTGTATGTAATATTAATTATATTGTTTGATGATTTCCACATTCTATTGGATCACCTTTCTTGGGAATGTGAACAACTATGGATCTCTTCCAATCAGTCAGTCAGGCATTTATCCCCCAAATTTTCTGTTTGCTTTTTAGTGGTGCATAATATTAATTTATGGGAATGTAGTTTAGTTTCTTTATCATTTCAACAGTTGATGGACATTTGAGTTGTTTCCAACTGTTTGCTATTATAAATAATGCTACAATAAACATGGGTGTATGTAAATGAGTTTGCGTTGCACTTCTTATTTCTTTGGGATATATATCTAGCACAATGGATTGCTAGATCAAATGGTCTTACTATTTTCAACTTTCTGTGGAAGCGTCGAATGTGGTAATAACATTTTACATTCCTACCAGCAATGTATGAGAGTTATAATCTCTCCAATTCTTACCAGTACTTATTGTTAGCAGTCTTGAACCTTACTGATTTTTGTCGAGGTGAAATGTCTCATAATTGCTGCTTTGTAGGAGAAAGATGGGCAATCTCTTCCTGTGTGACTTACATCTTCTGAAAACCTGCTGCAGGGTTAGCAAGGAGCCAGTCCTGACTCGATAGCACATAACAACAAAAACAACAGCAGTAGCTAATGATCTTGAATATTTCTTCTCGTATTTGTTGGCCATCTGAATGTCTTGTCTGATGAAGTGTCTATTCAGATCCTCTGTCCATAGTTTTCTTCTTTCTTGTTGAAATGTAGAAATTGTAAATTTTAGAGATTAATCCCTTGTCAGGTGTGTCATTGCTGTATACTTTTCCCAAATTTGTATGCTCTTTTTTTATTCTTTTGGAGAAGTCTTTTGGTGCATATAAGGATTTCATTTTAGGAGACCCCAATCATTCAGTCTATCCTCTGCTGCTTATGCAATTTCAGTTATATATGATAGTGTACTTATGGCATTGATTAGGGCTCTTATGTTTGCTTTAATTTTTTTATTATCTTTATAATTTTAAGCTTTACATCTAGGTCCTTTATCCATCTTGAGTTAGTTTTGTTTATGGTATGAAATATGGGTCTTGAGTCAATTTTATGCAAATAGCTATCCAGCTGAGTGGTAAAGAATTGTGCTGCTAACACAAAGTTAAATGTTTCAAATCTGTCAGCTGCTCTGCAAGAGAAAGATGTGCAATCTCCTATGTGATTTTACTGCCTTTGAAAATTCACTGGAGGGTCCACTCTGGGTCAGTTCTGATTCAATGGTAAATAACAACAACAATAATTTGTTAAATGAGCTAGCTTTTCCCTATTTTGTGAATTTTCTCTTTGTCAAAGACCAATTGTCCATAGGTGGATGGATTTACCACAGCCTCTTCTAAATCCTGCTTGAACTTCTGGCAAGCATAACTCTAATACCAATTCCAGGAAAGTATGCTGTTTAAAAACAAAATTTAAACCAATATGCCTCATGGACATAGACATAAAAATTCCCCCCAAAATCTTAAACAATCAAGTCTAACATCTTGGAAAAAAAAATCAGTCACCATTCATTATCAAGTGGGGTTCATACCAGATGTACAAAAATGGTTTTATGTTAGAAAAACAATTCGTGTAATCCACTATCTCACCAAAACAAGGGGAAAACTACATGATCATCTGAATTGATTCAGAAAAGACATTTAACGAAATTTAATACTCTTCCTTGATAAAAACAATCAATAAAATCGAAAGAGGAAATTCTTCAAATAATTAATAGCATTTAAATCAAACCAATCATGTGAAACCTATACTCAGACCACAAAGCAGTTCAAATTCAGGAAAAGAGTGTGTCAGGGATGTGTCCTGCCTCTATACCCTTTCAATCTATATGCAAAACAGGTCATTTAGGAGACTGGGCTTTCAAGGAGGAATGCTGCATCAGGATTGGAGGAAGACTGGTCAACAACCTGTAATATGCAGATGACACAACCTTGCTTGCTGAAACTGAGGAGGACCTGAAGCACTTGCTGCAGAAAGTCAAAGAATGTAGTCTTTAATATGGATTGAAGCTCATACTGCACTGAAACAGATGAGGGACTGAATAATTTAAAAGCAATGTATGATAGGGTATTATGGTTATCACAAGAGTCCACAATTAAGGTTGCACAGTGGAATGTACTTGGGGCGGTGGGAGGGGTGCGGGGGGATTGTGTACCAGGGAGGGAGTCTTTCTTTTACTTTTGAAAGAGAGGAGTGAACTGGGGGGGGGGGGGGGGGCTGGGGGGGAGAGAAGTGCAGCAATGAATGAATGGAAATCCAAATTCTCTGTAAATGTTCATTAAAATTATTTTAAAAAATAAAATACAACAAAACAAAACAAAGCCGCTAGAACAGTACATCAATAGGACTCAAGAAGGATTTAGAAGAGGCCAAAGAACCAGGGATATCATTGCTGATGTCAGATAGATACTGGCTGAAAATAAAGTATACCAGAAGAATGACAAAAAAAAAACCAAAACAAAAACAAAGATTCTTATCACTAGGCCAATTGGCAACATCATGATAGATGGAGAAGAGATTGAGATTGTTAACAATTTCAGCTTGCTCAGCTCCACAATCAATACTCTCGGCACCAGCAGTAAGAAAATCCAAAGACACTTTGGGAAATCTGTGATCAAGGATCTCTCCAGAGTACTGAAAAGCAAAGATGTCAGCCTAGAGACTAAGGTGCACCTGATTCGGTTCATGTCTTCATAATTACTTGCGATGCATCAGAGATCTCAACAATGACTAAGTTTTGAATTGTGGTGCTGGAGAAGAGTATTGAACATACCATGGACCACCAAGAGAACAAACAGGTCTGTTTTGGAGAGGGTAAAACCAAGTTTCTCCTTGGAGGCAACGATTGTTAAGCTCTGTCTCACATATTTTGGGAACCTGGCCAGAAGGGACCAATCCTTGGAGAAGGGCATCATGCCTGGAAGGCTGGAGGGACATTGTAAGCGAGTAAGATTTTGGAGGAGATGGAATGACACAGTAACTGGGGTAATGGGGACAGGTGTATTGGAGTCAGTGAGACTGGCTCAGGATAGGGCAGGCTTTAAAGCTGTTTTAGATAGGGTCGCTATGAGTCGCAGGTGACTTGACAGCACATAACAATAAACCAAACCAACAGCCAACACTACTTTCAATGGCGAGAGATTTTTTTTTCCGTTGCAAACAGGAACCAGACAAGGTTGCTCTTTATTACCACCCCTAATCAATATTGAGAGAGCTCTGGTTGCCTAATGGTACGAAATCGTGCTGCCAGCCCAAAGGCAAGTGATTCAAATCCACCAACTGCTCCACAAAAGAGAAATGGACAATTTCTTCCCATGCAACTCATAGCCTCTGAAAACCCACTGGAGAATCAAATAGCTATGAGTTAATTTCAATTTGACAGCACATAACAGCAATTCAATATTGTCTTGGAAGTCCTACCCACAGCAATAAGGCAAGGAAAGGAAATAAAAGGCTTCCAAATTTAAAAAGAGGAAGTACAACTATATATTTTGCCGATGACATAGAAAATCTCAAAGACTCAACAAGAAAATTACTGAATTGAATTGCCCAGTTCACCAAAGTGGCAGGATAAAAGGTCAACATACAAAACTCAGTCACATTCCTTTACAGTAACAAAAAGAATTCTGAAAAGGAAATGAGAGCAATGCCATTACAGTAGTCACCCAATAAATGAACTATTTAGGAATAAATCTAATCAGAGATACAAAAGTCAACACCACTCATTGTTGATCAGCTGGAACAACTCATTGCTGACCCTCAAGCAGTTTTTTACAATCTTTCTCACAGGAAGAGATTATCCATCTTTCTTCCCAGGGAAGACTTGTAGATTAGAACCACTGACTTTTTGAGTTAGCGGAATAACTCTTCATGATTTTACCAAAACTCCTCTAGAGATTTAAAAAAAAAAAAAAAGTATATGGAAGAAAATGGCAAAACATTACTACAAGTAACCCAAAGCCCAAAGTAGTCCTTATGCATCACCAAGACAACAATGACAGTGACCCTCTAAGCAACAGATGTGAACTTTGACCTACTCTACACCATCCTCAAGCGACCTCTGATAGGCTCAAATCCATTGTCACAGTCACTGGGTGGATCCAAGTCTTTATCTCTGACCCTCAACCTTTCCCAGCATGATATCCTTTTCCAAGCACTGCTACCTCCTAACAAGTGTCCAATGTCTGTGATTCAAAGTGTCACTATCCTTGCCTCTAAGGAACATTCTCATTGTACTTCCGCCAAGACATATTTGTTTTCTCTTGTGGCAGCCATGTTCTCTCATTTTTCAAAGCGATAGGAAAAGGTACTCACCAATATCACAGCGAAGGAAAAAGACCACAGGTAAACAAAGATATACTGAGGAAGAAAAACAAACCAGGAATTCTTACACCTTCCAATCTTATGATCAGTATATTTAAGACAATCTCAACCTCCATAAGTTCTTTGTTTGCATTGCTTTGTTTTGGGAGGAAATTGATAAATTGACTCTAAGATTTATGTGAAATGTCAAAGAAGATAAATTTGAAGAGGAACAAAGTCAATGTACTTACACTAACAAATTCTAAGACTTATTTTAAAATTCTTGTTCTTGGAATATTGTGATATTGTTTCAAAGATGGGCACCAATAGACCAACAGAACAGAATCCAGAAATATATAAGGTCTACTGATTTAAAATAAAGATGACTGCACTACGTAATAGTATAAAAAAGAGTAGTTGTGGAGCAGTTGGATATTGACTATTACATTAAACCATACACATACTTTGTTTGACTATTACATCAAACTATACACATAATTAGTTTCAGATCAATATAGACCTAAATGGAAAATAATTTCTTTTTTTTTTTTTAGATAATTTCGTTTTTAAAGAAAATGGAAACTACCGTACTGTCTTGCTTGGCATGAATTAATTAAGAAGAGCAAGAGAAACCCTTGCTTTAAAGGGGGAAAAAACTGGTAAATTGGATAGCAAGAACAATAGACCATTAATCTTTAGATTTGGACCATATAAATAAGGGTAACACATTTGTGATCTTTTTATCAGAAGATTTGCTAGCATGTGAATACATTTTTAAGCTTTAAGACTTCTCTCCTTTACACACGGCCATTCCAAGTCCTTAGACGTTTTTGTTGGTTTGTTGTTTTTTTATCAAATGTGTGAATCTTATTTTAGCCTCACTGTTAATCTATTGAGTTGGCCCACTACTCGTGGAGAACAAATGCAGAAAGTAAAGAAATATTGCCCAGTCCTGGGCCATCCCCATAAGTGGTTACAGAGTCATTGTAGGCTATAAGATTTTTATCATCTGACTTTTCCAAAGTGGAACAGCAGGCTTCCCTTCCTATTCCATCTTAGTCTGGAAACCTCACTACAATTAATCACCATCATGCAAGCTTTCACTGACAAATGAGTGGTGACTGCATATAAGGTGCATTGACTGATTTGAATCCTACTCTCCTGCACAGGGAAAAAAATAATTCTCCTATGGAACATCCACGGCCTACAAATTTTAGACTGTGTAAATCTTGGTTCCACTCTGGTCATACTGACTACAGTCCCTTTTTCTGCCCTGTGACAAATTATTACATTGAATCCAAGTACAGTTTCATGGCAGAAAGCTGAGCAATCTCCTCCCATGTTATTACAGCCCCAGAAACTTGCTCAATGATCAGATATGAGATAGTTCCCTCTCAGCAACAAGGAAACTTCTAGAGGCCACTACCAATTAGAACGAGCAAGAACCCTCTGAAATTTATTTGCTGTCCTTTCAATTCCTCTTGCTCCAAGTTGAGACTATTCCAGTGACTAAAGATTATCAATAGGTATGGGCAAAATGCCTTGGAAATAAGAGAACCACAACAGGTACCTAAGTGATTGTATATTGTACTGAAAACGTTAGGAAAAACTAAGACACTAGGAACTGACCTAATACCAACTGAGCTGCTTCAACAACTATATATAAAACTGGAAGTGTTTTTCCACTTATGTAAAAAATTTGTATGACAGCAACCTGAAAAACCAACTAGAAGAAATTCATATTATGAATCTATTCCTAAGAAAAGTGATCCAACAGAATACAGGAATCATTGAACAATAAATGCTTACCTTTGTTTTATGCACTATACAAAGACATTCTACTGTGTGAATCATAACAAATTATAGATAATGTTGTGAGTAGTGGAAGTTCAAGAGCATTTAATTATGTTCATGTACACAAAGATATTATTCAAACTGAACAAGAGGACATTGTTGTGGCTTAAAATAAGGAAATGTGTGTGAAGGTTGAATCCTTTTCCAAGGATATTCAATCTTTGTGCTGAGTAAATAATCCAAGAAGCTGAACTATATGGCAAAGAACTGAGCAACAAGATTGGAGGAAGAGTCATTACCAACCTGTGGTATGCAGATGACAAGACCTTGGTTAGTGAAAGTGAAGAGGACTTGAAGCACCTACTGATGCAATTCAGAGACTTCAGTATGTAGGACAACTTAACATAAAAAATTCTCACAATCAGGCCTACTTTCACAACTTTATGATAATTTATTTTTTTATTTTTATTATTTTTTTTTTTATTATTTTGTGTGCGTGTACCGTCAAATCAGATCTGACTGGTACAGGAGGATATTGCGCCTCCTTCTCCGGCAGAGCATCTGGTGGATTCGAACCGTGTTCCTCTGGGATTGCAGTGCAGCTTCTTGCCACTAGGCCACCAGAGCTCCCCTGATAATTTATTTTTTAAAAACAATGATCTTGTCAAGGATTTTCTTTTTCTAGGATCCATAAGCAACACCCATGAAGTCGCAGTAACCAAATGACCTACTGTACTGAGTCAGTCTGCTATAAAACAATCCATTAAAGCACCAAATAGCAACGCTGTCACTTTAAAACTAAGATACCTGACTCAAGTCATGGTATTTGCAATCACCTCATATGGATGCAAACACTGGATAATGAGTTAGGAAGACTGAAAAATTGATGCCTTTGAATTACAGTGTTGAAGTGGTATATGCTTGCTTATTCCACAATCAACACTCTTGGCACCAGCAGTCAGAAAATCAAAAGATGAATTGCATTAGGAAAATCTGCTATCAGGGACCTCTCCAGTGCTAAAGAGCAACGATGCCAGTCTAGAGCACCTGATCCAGGCCACGGTTTTTGCAATTACTTACAATGCATTAGAGAACTGAACAATGACCAAAGATGGCAGAAGAATTGGTGCCTTTGAATTGTTATGCTGTAGAAGAGGACTGAACATACCGTGGACTTCCAGGAGAACAAACAGGTCTGTCCTAGAGAGGATGAAACCGAATTTCTCCTTGGAGGCAAGGATTTTGAAGCTCTGTCTTACATACTTTGGGTATGTTGCCAAGAGGGACTAGACCTTGGAGAAGGGCATCATACTTGGAAGAGTGGATGGACAACACAGGAGAGGATGGCCAGATGAGATGGATTGACACAGTAACTGGAGTAATAAAGGTAGGTGTGGCAGAGTCAGTGACACTGGCTTAAGATAGAGCAGAGTTCAGAGCTATTAGTATGAGTCATGGTTGATTTGACAACACATGACAACAAACAACAACATGGACTGCCAGAAGAGGGAATTAATTTGTCTGAAAAAAGCATAGCCAGAGTGTTCCATAGTCCTGATGATGGTGATACTTCATTTCACATGTTTGACTTGTTGTCAGGAAGGTCTAATCCCTGGAAAAGAACATCATGCTTGGGAGAGTAGAGAGATAATGGAAAAAAAGGAAAAACACATGAACTCAAACACAGCAACAACTGTGAAGGTGGCACAGAACTGGGCAGAATTTGGTTTCACACATCATATCATAGTCATCAGGTAGGAACTGACTCATAGCTGACCACTGAGTTTCTGAGGCTGTAAGTTGCATGAAAGGAGATTACCCATATTTCTCTCATAGAGTTGATGGTGAATTCGAATCACCAAAGCTGTGCAGCCCTTCATGTGACAACACAACTCCCTACAGACGATACCACCAGAGCTCCCTGTTGCACATATAGGATGTAAATAAGTCAGAAGCAACTTGACAGCATCGAACAAAAAAACCATGAAGTGATAATTGTGCACATTATTATTAATTCTTTTTCATACCAACAGTAAACTTAGCTGTGTCCATTCAGTGTGACAATCCAGTATTAACTTTTTCAATTCTAACTTTAAAAACTCAGAATTTTGCTTTTTAACTACGGAAAAGGAAGCTGTGTTACTACAGTGTCTCAAATACCACACAGTGCTGGAAGTGACTCATTTTCTTGCTAACCTGTGCTATATATACTCCAGAAAAATGAGTTGGCATTTCTAAGAATACCTGAGAGCAAAGAACAGCTTTTTTTTTTGTTTCTCTTCCTGTCATTTGGAACTCTTGAATCAGAGAGGCAATGCATTGCATAAATATTCAGTCCTCCTCAGAAACAGCTATTTTTTCCTGTTTTCAAATAGGTTCACAAATGCTGATGAAATTATCCTTACAAAAATGTAACATTTGTTAAATTCCTTTTGCAATTTCACCTAACAAAAAAACTATTAGACACCAAAAACAAACACAGTTAATTTACTCTTCCACATAAAGCTTATTCTTTGATCTTTGGTTAAAAACTGGAGCTATTGTCATACAAATAATGCCTAATCATTTCTTCAACAGTCCAGCATAAGAGTTGCATAGCAGAGTGGACTGGGGAAGGGGTGGTGGGCGCAAGGAAATTATGCAACAATGAATGAGTATTATTTTTTTAAAAAAGGGAACTGGGGGATAGGGAGGAAAGTGTACAACAATGAATGAATGAAAATCCACTTTTCTGTAAACTTTTGTTAAAAATCACAATTTCAAAAAATAAATCCCCCCCCCCAAAAAAAAATAAAAGCTAGGGCTCGATAAGAAGAAATGTAGAACAACAAAATATGTTTCCTCATGTCCCAGCTCTATGTCCTCATGTCACACACCTTGGAATGGTGGACAGAAACAGGTGGAAGAGTGACTATGCATTTTTAAAATCCATTCATTTCTCAGATTGTGAGAAACAATTTACATCTGAAAGCGTTGCTCTTCTGGCAATTGGTATTATGGATAAATCAATAGTTCCACCTTTAGAAATGAAGAGGGTAGTTGATATATGTCTTGAGCCTAACCAAGTTACCAAACTGAAACTGGGTTTATTTCCCAAACAAGAATAATAACAATTGTTTCAACTCCTCGGGATACCTGTCCTTTCCAGAACCGAGGCAAGGAACCGGAACTGAGCAGGAGACACTAGCTCACAAAAATAGATTCTACAAAATATAGTTACTAAAGCTGTTGTAACATACTAAAAAGACATACACCTTCACTCCTGGGAAAAGCGGCTTAGAGATTGATTTTCAATATATCCAAGCAAACCTAATGGCTGGTTTCTCAGCCCTGAGAAAATTAGAAAAACAAAACAAAATCAAAGAAGATCAGGATGGGAGAGACGTGGCATACTGATGGTCTCGAAAACGAAAAGCTAATGACCCAACAAAATTGCTGGTGGTGCAAATGGTTAACATGTTCAGCTCCTAAACAAAAGATCGAGCTACAACCACCCTCCCTGGAAAAAACACTTGTGTTTCTAAAATACCAGCTATTTTAGTTCTGACGCACAGTGAGTTGCTGTCCACTCAACAGCAACTGGTAAAAGAAGAGAGAGAGAAATAAAAGAAGAGCTCTCCGAAAATCTGCTGAAGGCTCTTTGGTGTGTGGAAAAGGCTCCACCTACCTCAGTATCTTTACAGTCCTGCTAAAGCAGAAATCAATTGCTGATTATAATAATGTTAACCTTAGTGCTCTGGGGTATATAATAAATGTGTAAAACAGTAGGATAGGGAGGACATTACGTTGAGTGAAATATCTCTGTCTCAAAAGGATAAATACTGCATAATGCCACTGTTGTAAAGTGGGACTGACATTGAGTTGGGGAAAAACTAAGAGGGAATAAATAATGTATAGTGCATGAAAACAGATGAGGGAGAGAACTGTTTAGGAGAAATATATGATTAGTTATTATTTTCATGACAAGAATCCAGAATGAAAGCTGCATAGTGGAGTGAACCTGGGGGTGTGGGGGAAAGAGTGTGTAACAATGAAATTTTTTTTTAACTTTTCAAAGAGAAAAGCAAACTGGGGGGAGTAGTGGGCAGGGAGGAAAGTGTGCAACAAGGAATGAATGAATGGAAATCCAAAGTCTCTGCAAACTTACATTAAAATTAAAAAAAAATAATAATTTCTGAAAGGAAAAAAGCCAACTTTAGGCTAACACCACAAAACAAAACACACACACACACACACACACACACACACCCCAGGTTAAATTAAAATATACTGAGGTGACTTTTTTCCCAACTTTCATAATCCATTATATTCTAAATTACATTATGGTTTTCCAGGAAGGAAATATGTTATTCATTGTTTCTTTTTCCTTTTTTTAACCACAAGACTTGTTTTACTTTGTTGTATTTGGGGGAACTTCTCAAGGTAAGTTTGGCTAGGAATGTACACTGCCAAACATTGTACTAAGAGTTCAAGAAAAGATTAAGTTCTATTTCTCAGCAAGGAATAAATTTGAGGATGACTTCAATCTGTATCAGACGTATCTGGCTGTCTCCTCTAAATGTGTGCTCTCTCGTCCATAGTTCAGTTGCCATGTAAAGTGACTACCCAGCAAGTAACTGTATTTATCCTCCTTCTTTGCAGTGAGATGCAGTCATGTTGGTGAATCCTGGCCAAAGCAAGGTGAGAGGAAGTGATTCTTATAGAATTGAGGGCACACTCCCTCCCAGCTCAATCTATCATGTCCTTTTCTCCACTGCTACACGAATGTTGACCTTGGAACCTCGAGTTGTAAGTGTCAGAGTCTTAATCTGACTGACTCCATTAATGACTGTGAGCCAGAAAACCACACTATAACAATTAATAAATGACCTCTACTAATTCTGTCAAATTTCCTGACATAGACTGGTTGAGCATGTCTAGGGCTGCATCAGGTAGTTGAAACATGTTAACTGATATTTCATCAGTTCCTTTGGCCTTAGTTTTTTTGCCAATGCCTTCCTTCAATGCAGCTTGAAATTCTTCCCTCATCACCACTGATTCTTGATCATTTTGTACTTGCTGATCTATTCAGTGTCAATCACTGAATAGTCAATCACAGTGTCAATTATTTTTTTATAATTCTGCGTGTATTCCCTCCATATTCTTTTGATGCTTCCTAGATCATCTGAGATTTTGCCCATAGCATCTCTCAGTATTGCAACTGGAGTTGAATTTCTTTTTCAGTTCTTTCAGCTAGAGAAATGCTGAGCAATTCTTCCTTTTTTATTCTCCAACTCCAACTCTTGGCACATTCCATTATCATTCAGAGATGGCTAGAACAGCACATTGATAAGAGAACTGCCAGATGTTCAAGCTGAGTTTAGTAAAGACCATGGCACCAGCAATATCATGTCCATTTGCATATAGGCTGAAAGCAGAAAATACCAGAAGAATGTTAACTGATTGGATCATAACAAACTATGGTTAACATTAGGAGAATGGGAATTCCAAGACACTTAATTGTGCTTATGTGAAACCTATATCTAGACCAAAAGGCTATTGTTTAAACAGAACAAGGGAACAGTGCATGGTTTCACATCAAGAAAAGTGTGCAACAGGGCTGTATTCTCTCTCTATACCTGCTCAGTCTGTATACTGAGTAAATCAGGAAGCTGGGCTTTATGAAGAAGGATGTGGTATCAGGATTGGAGGAAGACTCATCAATAACCTTTATTATGCAGGTGACACAGCCTTGCTTGCTAAGTGTGCCGAAGATTTGAAGCACTTGTTGCAGAAGATCAGATAATATAGTCTGCAATATGGATTATATCTTAACATCAGGAAAATAAAGATCTTCACCCCTGGACCAATAGGCAACATCATGATAGATGGAGAAAAGACTGAAGTTGTCGATGATCTCATCTTGCTTAGATTCACAATCAACACCATCATCACCAACAGTCAAGAAATCAAAACACAAATAGCACTGGGAAAATTTGCTGTGAGGGAAGAGCAACAATGTCAGTTTAGAGACTAAGCTGTGCCTAATTCAAGCCATGGTCTTTACGATTACCTGCTATACGTCTGAAAGCTGTACAATGAGTAAGGATGACAGAAGAAAGATTGATGCCTTTGAGTCGTGATATTGGAGAAGAGGGCTGAATGTTCCCTGGAGGGCCAAAAAGAATAAACAGGTATGTCTCAGAGAAAGTCCAGTCAGAGCAATCCTTAGAAGCAAGGATGTGATGTTTCATCTCACATACTTTGGGCATTTGTTAGGATAGGCTATTTTTCGAACAGGGACATCAGAAAGGTGGAAGATCAGCAAAAAGAGGAAGACCCTCAATGAGATGGACTGGCACAGAGGCTGCAATGGATCAAAAGTGGTAGCAATGGAACCAAGTATGTCTGAAGTTGTGAGGATTGCACAGGATAGGACGGCGTTCAGATCTATTGTTAAAAGGGCCGCTATGAGTCGAACTAGACTCAACAGCACTTAACAACAACTACCTCTACCACCATCACAGTCTCCACTGCTTCCATCACTACCTACACCTACTCTTTTTCCACGTCTGGCACGACCACCACCACCTTCATCTTCACCATCACATCTCTAGCACCAGCTTTATAAACACCACTTCTACCATTTCCACCTCCTCTGCTCCTTCAACTACCATCTCCACCACTACATACCTCAGACCTCATTCACCAATGTTTCCATCACTACTACCTCCATCGATACCACTTCTCTTACCCCAAGACTACCACCATCTCCATCACCACTTCCATCTCCACGGCTACCACCTATACATCCACCACAACCACTTGTACTACAACCTCGACATCCACCATCACCGCCACCATGACCTTCACCACCAGCTTCACCATGTTGATTACATCACTTCTACCTCTGCCTCTACCACTTCTTCTTCTTCTACAACGACCCCCACTACTATATCCACCTCCACGTCAACCATCTGATCACTCCTCTGACTGTACCACCCCACCATCACCTCTGTCTTCCCTCCCACCACTACCCACACACACATTCCTACTATTACTTCCAAGCTACAACAGTGTTTAATTCTTTTGCAAGCAAAAAAAGGAAACTTCTATTTCTTAAACCCTAAAATTGTTAAAGGCAAATTGTGTAGGTATTGTAAATTGTAAATTTGGTAGGGCACATTTGTGCTGCATCTGACTACTGTTTTTGGAAAAGAATTGAAATTCGGTCTTGAAGAATAAATATTATACATTTCCATTTGTTTGATGTAGCAAGAATAGGCAAATTCATAGAGACAGGATATAGAATAGTGGTTTCCGGGGGCTAAAGGAAAAGGAAATGGGAAGTTATGGTAGAGATTACGAGATACTTTTAATTTAGAGTAATTACAAGGTTTTATTATTAGATCCTGGTGATGGCCACACAGGACCCTAACATAAAAGTAAATGGTTCAAACCCAGTAGATTTTTTTTGTAGGAGAAAGATGTAGCAATCTCTTTCCATAAAGAAAGCCTATAATGCTGTTCTATTCTGTCCTACAGGGCCACTACAATTCAGAACCAACTCAATGAGAATGTTGTAGGGTAAGTTTTATATTAAGTGTACTTTCCTGCATTAAAAATGCTCAATGTTGGTATTTATTTCTTGAGTAAAGATAACAAGTGGCATCCACATTCTACAGTCTTCAGAAACTCTATGAACTTTGATAAATGTCAATAGTTTTTAAAAGGCTTCAGACCTTTTGTTCATAGGGTCACTATGAGTCATGCTCAACTCAAAGACAATCAATAACAAGGACCCATGAACACTTTTTAAATGATGATTCTCTTCAGTTAAGAACATTTTAGGAGATGCCAACTGAATTCATTACCCAAGACCCCTCAGAAAAGCTCTGCTTTTAGATATTTGAAAATCCTAACTCAGTTTCTGGTGATACAACTTGATATGTTCAGTAAATATGCCTATTAATAGTTTTGTACCTATGCGAACTCCTTAATGGCTAGAGAGTAACCAACACTTGTTTGTTGAACATCCTTTCTGTGTCAAGTGATAGCTTCCAGGAAAGGTTTTGTTCCAAAGCATCAACAGGGAACATTGAATACAATGCAAGACTTGAAAGCATTGGCATAGGCCAGCTGGCCAGCTAGCCAAGCTCTTCTCTAGTGCTAGCCTGGGGCACAATGCATCCTGCCTCAGGCTGTTCTATTACCTTCTTCCCTACTCTAGTAACTTGGAATACAAAATGTTAGCATTTCAGAACATTGTGCAATGTTCAAGTTCAATGGTTCTCCAGAATAGTTTCTATACTAACTAATGGTAAGTTCAAGTGTAGGTCCTGGGCCAATATCTGGGAACTTGATCGACATTCAAGGCTCTAGGTCCCACCCTTGGCTACTATGTCAGAAAGTCTGAAAGTAGAGACCAGTAGCCTGAGTTAAGAACTCTTCCAGGTGATTCGACTGCATTCTGAAGATTGAGAATTATAGCTCCAAACCACCCATTTCCCCTCTACACTTTCTTAGACTATAATTGCCTTCTTATAATTCCATGAGAAAAATAGGCAGTCCTTTCCCATGCAATTTCCAGCCTGTGAAAATCCAACTTGACAATACACAAGTACAATTCCATCGAAGGCTTCCTGATGATGTAGTGGGTTATGTATTGAGCTGGGAATCAAAAGGTCAGCAATTCCAACCACCTGCTCTACATGAGATAGAGGAGTAGTTTGCTCCCATTAAGATTCCCATAGAGGGGCTTGCTATGAGTCAGAATCAATGCAAAGACGTGGATTAGTTTGATTTTACTTCAAACTAGATTCTTCCCTCTGCTAAAGTGATCAATGTAATGCTTTATATTGACTGATGACAATTAGTTCTCACTCTAGCTTGTAACTGGACTACTTCTTAAACGTGATTGCCAAGGAAAAATGTCTCCAGTTTCCTCCTTAAATTGATGTCTCCCTCCTGCTAAGTAAGAAAAGCAAAAAAGGAGTCCAGGCTTTTCTATGCAAGCAAAGAAAGAGGTTTATTAAGGAAAATACTACGCAAAGTAAAAACTTCTTTGAAAGGGGAGGAATGGAGCAATGCTAGCCCATGACTTTGTACAAAAGATTTGCAAGAGAAGAGTTTTCATGTTGATTCAAAAGGGAAGGTGGGGAATTTCAGAAAATGGCCTGGACATGAAGGCTTATGATAATAATCTAAATTGGCACAGTCTTCAGTCAGGGATCTCTCCAAATAACTAAGGAGCCATGATATCTGTTTGAGGACTAAGGTGTGCCTGATTCAGACCGTTCTCTTCAGTCACTTCCTATGCATCTGAGAATTAGACAAGAAATAAGGATAACAAAAGAAGAATTGATGCCTTTGAGCCATGGTGTTGGAGAAGAATACGGAATATTCCACGAACTGCTAAAGAAAAAGAACAGAGAGATATGTCTTAGAAAATGTGCAGCCAGAGTGCTTCTTGAAGGCAAAGATGACAACGCTTTGCCTCACTTACTTTGGGCACGTTGCTAGACGAAGCTATTGCTTGGAAAGGCACATTATGCTTGGAAAGGTGGAGGGATAGTGAAGGAGAGGAAGATCCTCATCCAGATAGATTGACAGTGCAGCAATAGGCTCAAGTATGTCAGAGATGATGGAGATGGCACAGGATATGACAGGGTTCAGAAGCTGATGTTCATAGAATGACACTATCAGTCATACTTGAATGTATGGCACATAACAACAACCGCAAATGCTCATTGCAGTAGGGTATGGGCATAATTTATTAGGGGAAAATATCTACCTTATAGTTTTCTGAACTAACACCAGACACTGTCCCTGAGATCTTGTCTCAAGCTGAAAGTTTGGTAGTTTGAACCTATTCCACTCCTCCAGACTTACTTCGAAGGCATGCCAACTGCTTCACAGCCTTGAAAACACACAGGCAGTCACTGAGTCAGATCAACCAACTACAGCTGAGTGAACAGATACTTTTATAGGCCAACTTTAAACACCCAGGTGAGTATACCAGCCTGGGGCTTGTAACAGGGTAATTGCCCTTCTGAAGCAGAACTGAGAGGCCTCCTCTTCTGTTTGCTCATTTCTGGCCCTTGATGACGTAGCATCTCCACCAGACTTCATGGGATAGCAGAATGGAAGCCTAGTTAGTTGTATATTCACGAAATTGCATATTTCATGTCAAAGAACAATCACAATGCTCACGCTATGCTTACCAGAAATAAAATAAAGAATACCCAGCAGGCTAATCCTAAAAGTTAGTCACATTAATTCCAGCTGAAAGCGTCCTTGCAGCTGCTCTTATTCCTCAGCTGAAATCTCCCGAGAGTTCCAGCCACGCCGTTGCTGTGGCGACTGCTGCACCCACTTGCTCATTTCAGCTAAAATCATCCTATTCAGGTTGTCAGCCTGAACCACCAGACGATCTTGGCTCTGCACATTAAGGTCAGTGACACTGCCTGCTCAAACATGTTATCAATCAAACAGGAAGAGAAAGTTGAGTCAGAGCTGTTGTCTTGTGTGGGAGCTAGAGAATGGAAATGTCCATGAGCATTTAATTTCGAGTCTAGTCCTCAACTTGATAGCCAGAAAATAGACTATGTTGGTGCGATTAGAGTTGAATTCTATGGTGCGGATTAACATTAATCAAACTCTGAAAAGAATCGTTATTATTACGTGCTGTCAAATCAGAACTGACGGACAGCTCACTCTCCAGCAGGTCTTCAGAGGCTGTAGACAGCATGGGAGGAGATTGCCCATCTTGTGGAGCAGCTGAGGATCCAAACCATATGCCTCTGGTTGGCAGCACAATTCCTCATTCACCAAACCACTTTATTTTTCTTGTTGTTGTTGTGTACCATCAGTTGGGTAGCTACTCATAGCTGCCCCTCCAGACGTTTTTCAGAGGCAGTAAATCTCTCAGGTGGAAACTGCCCATCTTTCTCCTGGGAAGCAGCTGGTAGATATGAACCACATGGCTTTGTGTTGGCAGCTCAACTCCTTATTAGTTGGTCACTAGTATTATATAAACCAGAATGCTTATTTATTGTGTTTCGTTGAGAAATATAATCATCATACTGAAATATCCATGTCAGAAGAACAAGTGAATCTGTCTTAGAGAAAGTACAGCCAGAGTGCTCCTCCTAGAAGCAAGGATGGTGACACTTCAACACTCTGAGCATGTTATCAGACATGATAAGTCTTTGGAGAACATCATGTTTTAAAAAGTAGAATGTCAGTGAAGAAGAGAAAGATCCACATGATGTAACTACAACAAAGGGCTCAAGCACAGCAAAGATTCCAAAAATGGCACAGTATCAGGTAGAGCTTTGTTGTGTTGTACAGGAGGTTGCTATGAGTTGGAGGTGACTTATGGGTGTTGATAGCACAGTGGTCACTACATTCTCTGCGTGGTACATGAGAAACCAGTTCAAATGGAAAGGTTGCTCAGTTATCTGGGATGAAAGTAGAGAAATCAAGGTGATGCTTTTAGTGACTGGTGTTGCCAATGCCAACAACTCCACCTCAAGCATCTGTAAATTCTTACCAGAACATTCTTATTTAAACCACTTCCTTTCACCTATTGTTGTTGTTGTTGTTGTTGTTATCTGCCATTCAGTTGCCTGTTACTCAGAGTGACCCTATGTTCGATAGATCTGAAATTCGCCATATCCTGAATCAATCTCACTGTCTCAGACAAACCTACCCCCCATTATCCCCATTACTGTGTCAATCCATTTCATCTGGGATCTTCCTCTCTTGCATTCTCCTTCCATCCTTTCAAGCATGATGTCCCTTTTCAGGAACTGGTCCCTCCTGGCAACATGCCAAACAGAAGTAAGAGCTTATATACAAAATTAATATTTAACATCACCTCAGTGGAAAGAGATTAAAGACATTCCATTTTTCCAACAGAAACCAGACAAGAATGCCCATTATCACCACTTCTATTCAATATTGTAATAGAAAACTTATCTAGAACAATAAAGCAATAAAAGGTGATAAGAGGAATCCAAATTGGCAAAGAGGAAATATTTCTATTTACAGATGATATGAGAGTATACATCAAAAATGCCAAGGACTGAAAAACAAACAAAAATTTATTGGATCTAGTCAAGCAATTCAGTAAAGTGACAGGATACAAGATCAATATACAAAATTCAATTCCAAGTTCTCTATAGTAATAAAGAAGACATGGAAAAGGAAAACAGTACAATTACAGTATCCACCCACAAGATGAAATCTTTAGTAAATACCTATATAAAGGTATTTATTAAATAGCTTGCCTCCAGAAACTCTATGAACATGGAGAAACAAAGAAACTTATACAAGTTTTCAGGTCTTTAGTTCATAGGGTTAGTATGAGTAATCTACAGCTAGACAGTATTTGACAGCATTTAACAACAACAACATAGAAAAAGCTCTGTTGGCCTAGTGGATAGAAATTTATGCTACCAAGCCAAAGGTGGGTGATTCTAATCTGCAGCCCCCAGGCCTGGTTCTAATTGGTTTTGCCCAAACATTCTTCTAAGTGGTATAGCACAGGTCTGTCAATTTGCTTTACGGAGGTCACTTGTGGTTACTGTGATGCTAAACCCTGTGACACTGATGTGTCAAATGTGATAATGGTCACTCATGGTGGACAGTGTTTGGTGGATTTTCCACGACTAAAACAAACTTGGAAGCAGGAGTGATATCCATTTCCAAAATAGCTTGCCTCCAGAAACTTTATGAACATGTAGAAAAGACAAAAGTTATAGAAGTGTCCAGGTCTTCTGTTCATAGGGTTGCTATGAGTCATCTGCTGCTCGATAGCACTTAACAACAACAACAACTACAAGAAACAAAATGAGACCTAGGTAAATAAAAGAATATACCATGTTCATGGATAAGAAGATTTAACATTGTGAAAAATGGCAATACTACCAAAACCAAATACTACAGGTTTAATACAATCCCAACTCATATCTCGACATCATTCTTCAAAGAGATGGGAAAAGTGATTACCAAATTTATTTGGAAAGGAAAGAGACCCCAGAGAAGCAAAGTTCTACTGAAGAAGAAAATAGGAAGATTTACACTCTCTGATCTCAAAACATAACTGCCATGGAATCAAAACAATGTGGTACTAATACAGTAAAGACACATAGACCAATGGAATAGAATTGGTAACTCAGAAATCAATCTTTCTACTCATGGCCAAACTATCTCTGATAAGGAAACAAGCCCCATTAAATGAAGAAAAAACCAGCATCTTTATAATAAATGGTGCTGGTGAAACTGGATATCTAACTGGAGAAGAGGGAAACAAGATCCATACTTTATACCACTTTAAAAAAAATACTTAAAGGTGGATCAAGGATCTAGGGATAAAATAAAAAAATGTTAATGACCCTTATAAAAAAATAGAGGCAAATTTAAGAAATTTATGGCATAAAAAAGCCACAAATCTAGCAAAAAATGCACAATCAAGGGAGAATGAAATGGATGAAAGGTATCTTCTGAAAACTAAATCCTTGTGTGCATCAAAAAAAATCTCTCAAAAAGAGTAAAATGAGAGCCTATAGACTGGGAAAAATATTTGGCAATGAAAACGGATAAAGTGTTAATAGCTAAAATTTCTAGAAAACGTCAATACTTCAATAAGAAAATGACAACTCAATTATAAAATAGGCAGAAGATATGAAATGACTCTTCACCAAAGAAGACATTCAGATGACCAACAAGCACATGAAGAAATGTTAAAAATCACTATTACATGAGAGACGCAAATCAAAATGACAACTAAATATCATCTCACCTCAGTAACAATGACAGAGTTCAAAAACTCATACAACATAGATTAGACTAGAGGACATAATGCTGAATAAAATGAAGAAATAAGGATCTCTAAATACCATGTAGGAACCACTTCTCGTTGTACACCATAGAGTTGCAACTGACCCACTGCTGACCCTCAGAGGAGTTAATAGTGTGGGAGGAGATTGCCCACCCTTCTCCAATGGAACAGCTGATGGATTTGAACTGTGTGCTTTAATCACCATTGTTGTTGTTGTTATGTGCCGTCAAGTCGCTTGTGACTCATAGTGACCCTATGTACAACAGCCCTAAACCCTGCTCTGTCCTGTGCCAATCACACTGTCTCTGACACACCTACTCCCGTTACTCTCGTCATTGAATCAATCCACCTCATAGAGGGCCTTCCCCTCCTACGCCGTCTCTCTACCCTTCCAAGAATGATGTCCCTCTCAAAGAACTGGTCCCTCCTTACAACATGTCTAAAGTATGTTAGACAGAGCCTCAACATCCTTGCTTCCAAGGAACTGCCAGGTTTAACCCTTTCCAGGATGAATCTGTTTGTTTTCCTAGCAGTCATGGTACCCTCAATATTCTTCTCCAGCACCACAACTCAAAGGCATCAATTCTCCTTCTATCCTCCTTGGTCATTGTCCAACTCTCTGATGCATAACAAGTGATTGCAAAGACCATGGCCTCTATCAGAAACACCTTAGTCTCCAGAGAGACACCATTGCTCTTCATTACGTTGGAGAGGTTCCTAACAGCTGATTTTCTCAATGCAATTTGTCTCTTGATTTCCTGGCTGCTGTTACCAAGAGTTTTGACTGTGAAGCCAAGCAAAGTAAAGTTGTTAACTATATTAATCTCTTCACCAACCATGCTGATGCTGCCAATTGGCTCAGTGGTGAGAATCTTTGTCTTCTTAACATTGAGCCTCAATCCATATTGGAGGCTGCAGTCCTTGACCCTCTGCAGCAAGTGCTTCAGGTCCTCCTCACTTTCAGCAAGCAGGGTTGTGTCATCTGTATAACGCAGATTGTTGATAGATCTTCCACCAATCTTGACCCCACATTTATCCTCATAGATCCCAGCCTCCCGGATAATCTGTTCTGCATACAGGTTGAAAAGGTATGGAGATAGGATGCACCCCTGGTGTATGCCCTTCCCAATTTTGAACCATTCAGTGTTCCCTTGCTCTGATCTGATTACTGCCTCCTAGTCCAAGTATAGTCACCATTATATATATATTAAAAAAAACAACACAAAACACAGCACACACACCCCAAAACAAAACAAAAAAAAATCATCCATCAACAAACTAGAGAAAATTTTGCATATGGAGAAACTTTAATATGGTTACCAGGGAAGGTTGGAAGGAGTACAAAATTAGTGGATAGACTATGAATATTTTATTGGATTGGGTAATGGGAAAGACAATATGGAAAAAAATTGATGATCAGACTTTATGGATATTGTAATTAATGGAACAAACTATGATTGATTGACTTAGAAAAGCAAAATTAAGGAAAGATTTACACTGAGAGAGAATCAATCTTGGAGGGTTAACACAAAAAAGAGGGAGAGGGAAACAAAGAGTAATACACATAACAGTTGAGTAAACAGAATGATAATGTACAATGGGGGTTTAAAGAGACATTTTAATTAATTGAACTACTCAATTATAACTAATGATATAATATAAAATGCATATGAATAATTGAATGAAAACTTTTATTCAAGAAGAGGGAAAAAGAAAGAAAGCATCATGTTGTGAACTATGTGTGGAGTGAACCATATCATTACTCCATAAAAATTTCCTCATCATATTTCACTTTGTATATTCTTCCAAAGAACTTACACTCTCTATCACCTAAGGAAAACAGTAAGATTCTCACACTTCATTGGAAAGAAAACATTGAGTACTGATTGTTCTGAAAACATGTGGTTTGTTGGTTGGTTTGGGGATTTTCTTAAAATGCCGTACTTTATCATATTTCCTTCCAAAAACTGCTGAATGTAAGGGGAAAGTTCAGACCCTATTACAGGGTTATAATTTTATAAATTCGATAAGCCTTGTTAAGACAATATTCTGTAAAGGGTGATGCCACCTGCATTGTCCCTTCTCCCTTCATAAGTAAAACTCAAATAGAAACAAGAAATCTTCTAAAGATAAGCAAAGTATTTGTTGATAATGACTGGAGCCACATCCAGAAATGAAAATAAGATATATTTCACTCTAAATACTTCCATATGTGTATGTATGAATTATAAAGACCTATGACCACGCAGGAATTGGTGCATTTGAATTATGGTGTTAGCACAGATTATTGAATGTACCGTGGACTGCCAGAAGACAAACAAATCTGTCTTGGAAAAATGTAACCAGAACTCTCCTTAACTACGAGGATGGCAAAACTTTGTCTCATGTACTTTGGTCTTATTATCAGGAAAGATTAGTCCCCAGAGAAGGACATAATGCTTGGAAAAACCATCAATGAATAAGATTCTCAGTGAGGTGAATTAACGCAGTGACTGCAACAATGAACTTGTGAAAAATCTTTTTTTCTTTCTGTTGAACTTCAGGTTGTTATTCGTCTGAAGCAACTCCACGGCACATAACAACAATAAAGTCACATATTTTTTGTTTGTTTCCTTATGCCTATAAAGTTATTTTTACACTATATAGTAGCCTGTTAAGTGTTACAAACCTTTAAATTGGGGAGAAATTTCCCCCCCCAAAAAAAAAACCCAAACCACAGTATCTATAAAACATAGCAAAGCAAGGCTCAATAAAATAAAATAGTAGTTGTTGTTAGGTGCCATCAAGTCAACTATGACTCCTAGCAATACTACAAATAACAGATAGGAACTTTGCTTTCTCCTGCACCGTCCTTATGATCTCATGTCATGTTCAAGGCCACTGTGGTAGTCAATTCATGTCATCTTCTCTTTTACTGGCCCTCAACCTTGCCCAGCATAATGTCTCCAAAGATTGGTTCCTTCTGAAAATATGCCCGAAGTAGGTGAGACAGTTTCACCATCCTTGCCACTGAGCAGCACCCTGGTTGTACTTCTTTTGGCAGTCCATGCTATTTTCAACACTGTTCACCACAATTCAACGGCATGAATTCTTCTGCCATCCTTATTCATTGTCCAACTTTCAGATGCATAGGAAACAATTGAAAACACCTTGGGTGTTGATTGTGGATCCAAATAAAATGAAATCAATAGCCACGGTAGCAACAATCAAGAAATTAAAAGATGAGGAAATCTGTCAAGGCCCTCTCCAAAGTTCTAAAGAGCAAGGATGTACATTTAAAGACTAAGATGTGCCTAATCCAAGCCATGAAGTGGTCAAAAATGAAGTATGCAGCATCTTTTAAAAAAGAGAGAGCTCTGTCCATGAGATCTGGTTAAGACTCTGAGAACAAAGCAGATGAGACGGAAAACTTTCAGAGGGCAGAGACCTTAGTCATGTCTGCTTCACCATCAGATTCAGGGTAGCTTACAGTTAAGCATTAGGTCACTAAAAGTTTGGCAGTTTTGAACTCACTTAGCAGCTTCATGGGGTGGAAGTGGTAATATTTTGCAATCTGCTTCAGTAAAGGCTACAGACAAGAAATCCCTATGAGGTAGTTCTACTAGGTCCAGGTTCAGAATCTCCTGAAGGTTGTGGCCTTGGTTACTTTCTTTTGTTTATCTTGTTGTGTTATTGTGTGCCATCGAGTCAGAACCAACCCACAGCTTTTCAAAACCAACCTAGCAGGTTTTCAGAAGCAGTTAATCTCACGGGAGATTTCCCCATCTTTCTCCTACGGAGCAGCTGGTGAATTCAAACTGTGTGCCTTCAGGATTGCAGCACAGTTTCTTGCCACTAGGATACCAGTGCCCCCAAAACCAAAGACATGCTCATCGAGTTGATTCAACTCATAGCAACCCTCTATCAGGTTTCCAAGGCTCCAAATAAGTGGATTAGAGCCTTTCAGTTTGCAGCCTAATGCAAAGTTTTGCCATCTTTCAGTTCAACACTAAGTTTTCAGTTTTGCCACGAAGGCTTCCTATTTATCTAGTATGTACACATGCATGCAGGCACATACACATCCAAATCGGTCATTGTCAAGTCTATTACATCTCATGGTATTTCCGTGTGTGCACAGTAGTTCTGGACTCTGTAAAATGTTCTCTACAGAGAAAAGCATATGAGCTTTCAGAGGTGTATCACCAAGCCTTTCTTCCAAGGTTCCTCTGGGTAGATTCAAACCACAAACCTTAGGTTACAAGCCAAGTGCTTAACCAACTGTACCACCCAGGAACTCTGTAGCCAGCATTGTGCCCAGCAAATAATAGGAACTTGATGACTCTGCCTGTTTCCATTCTTAAATGTCAGCCTTCATTTGCGTAGGCTGGTCTCCTGTCTTCAAGCGCCACATTTTAACCCAGGCAGCTGGCTCTCCTAAAGATGTCCAGGATGAGAGGCCCGGCAGCCCCCCTGGGCTGCTGAGTCATCTTCCTATCAGGAAATTGTTCCTTCCTTAGATAAATAAATTGGTAATTTTGTGCAGATTCCAGAGAGAAAAGCAAAGGTTAAAGAAGATGAAATGACTAGCTCTAGGTTTCATGCAAACTATGGCTGGGTTAGAAAGAAAACTCAAGTGGCTTCCAGCATCTAATCCTGCAATCACTCTTCTAGAGGAGTCTGTGTTTGTAATATACAGACATCACTCTCAAATTGCTCAGTGAGAGCTCTGCCTGAATATTTGAAGGTAAAACAGTTTTCATGTGTTTGATCAAGAGAGTCTATATAAAAATAAAAGAAAGAAAAAGAAATGTTCCCCGTGTGAAGAGTGTATCACCATAAAGGACTCATCCATAAAGGAATCATCATAAAGGTTCAGTTGTTTTATTATAACAGAAGAGTATTCCTCCCAGCTGCTGCAAAATCCAAAAGCTCTGTTTGGTAACTACACAACTCATTCACACACACACAAAAAATGTCATGAAGCCAATGGAAACATCTTGCAAGCCAAAGAAAAAAGACTGTGCCAAATCCATCAGTGTTAGAGGGAAGTTGTGTCTGACCTACCTGTTTATATGAAACTTTCTGTTACGGCACTAGACAAGGGGGTCCCAACATCTGATGTCAGATGAAAGGCATGAGTAATAGCAGAGGGCTTTAGAAAAGACAATTTTCTTCCACAGTTAGTAATGCATGACTCAAGAGTACTCTCCAGACACCATCCTGCATAAATGACTCAAAATTCTACCAACAACAGAGCACTCTCAGTTTTCCCTTCCCACGTCAGGATTTCTCATTTAAATTATCTCTGATGTCCCTTAAAAAAGGCCTTTCTCTTTTTAAAACAGTTGTACATGTTTTATATTATATGCATAAATCCAAAAGTTCTGCTCACTCAGATGACATTATAATGAACGCTGAAAGCCGTCTTCAACAAGCCCAGCTCCCCTTAGTTGGGAAGCTGAGATGGGCAATGACTACCATCATTTCCTCCTGGAATGTTGGCCACTGAGTAGAGAATGTTGCAATAGATGAAATTCCCTGTTGTGTCAGACAACTGGCCTCCAGCCTAGTGATAAGAAGCTGGCTACAATTCCCAGTGAACATAGTTTGAATCCACCTGCTGCTCCTCAGGAGAAGGATGGTCAGTCTCCTCCAGTGTGATTTATTGCCTCTGAAAACTCACTGGAAAGTCAGCTGTGAGTTGATTGCGATTCAGTGGCACACAACTACAACAAAATTATATATATATGCCGTCGAGTCGCCTGCGACTCATAGCGACCCTATGTACAACAGCCCTAAACTCCGCTCTGCCCTGTGCCAATCGCGCTGTCTCCGACACTCCCATCCCAATTACCCCAGTCACTGAATCAATTCACCTCATAGAGGGCCTTCCTCTCCTGCGCCGCCCCTCCACCCTCCCAAGCATGATGTTGATGTCCCTCTCTAAAGACCAGTCTCTCCTCACAACATGTCCAAAGTGTGTGTGTGTATGTATGTGTGTGTGTGTGTGTGTGTGTGTGTATATATATATATATTCACACACACACACAATATACCTAATTACCATCAAGCCAAAAGACTCATGGTTGAGCCTCCAACTGGTTTTCAGAGAATATAAATCGCAAGGGAGAATATTTCTCATCTTTCTATCATGGAGTTACTGGTGAATTCAAACCTTCAGAGGCACCGCCTTTGAAATTGAAGCATAACTTTCTATGGTCTGTTGTTATGTGCCATCAAATGACTTGCAACTCACAGTGACCCTATGTACAATACCCCTGAAACATGCTCTATCTTGTGCCAACCTTATTGTCTCTGACACATCTACCCTCATTACCCCAGTCACTGAACCAATCCATCTTATTAAGGGTCTTCCTCTCTTGCTCCACCCTTCCAAGCATGATGTCCCTCTCCAAAGAGTGGTCTGGGCTTGCAACATGACCAAAGTATGTCAGACAAAGTCTAAGAATCCTTGCCTACAATGAGCAGCCTGGTTTCACCCTCTGTAAGATGAACCTGTTTGTACTTGTAGCAATCCATGATATATTCAATACTCTTCTTCAGCACCACAGCTCAAAGGCATCAATTCTCTTTCTATTATCCCTAGACACTGTCCAGCTTTCTGGTACATATCAAGCAATTGCAAAGACTATGGCCCGGAGCAGGCACACCTTAATCTCCAGACTACATCATTGCTCTTCATTACTCTGGACTACGTTAGCATAATTGCGGTTTTGTTGTTGTTGTTAATAGTAGTCTACTTGTCTACTACCCATAACAACCCTACTTCAAACAACAGATCTGAATCCTGTCCTACCTTGTGCCATCCTCATCATCTCTGACATCCTTGAGGTTAGTCCATCTCCTTGAGGGTCTCCCTCTCTTTTGCTCTCTTTCTTTGATAGCATGATGTATTTTTACAAGGACTGAACTCTGCTAATAACATGCCTGACATAAGTAAAATTAAGTTTCATTATTCTTGCTTTCTAAGGAGCACCCTGGCTGCACTTACTCCAAGAGAGATTTTGTTGTTGTTTTGGCAGACCTTGAGCAATTCAGTGGAAGCCTCTTGTAACCTACACCACAATTCAAAGACCTGTTCCTCTTCGGTCTTCTTATTCACTGTTCAACTTTCAGATGCATATGAAGCAATTGAAAATACATTGACTAGGGTCAAGGGTATCTTAGTCTTTAAACTAATAGTCTTGTTGTTGTTCTCTTGTATTTATTAAGGGTGGGTTGGGTGGGTTTTTTTTTCATTGTTGCACATTTTCTTCCCCAACCCACTGATCCTCTCCTCCACCCCAGCCTACACCTATTGCTTTTTAGGTGCCACAGAGTCAAGAAGGACTCACAGCAACTCTATTCTATTCTGTGCTAACCTCACAATCTCTAACACACTTGAGCCCATTGTGGTAGTCGCTGCATCAATCCTCCTGTTTGAGGGTATTCCTCTCCTTCTCTGTCCCCTCACCTTTCCAGGCATAATGGTAGCAAGGATATTTTGAAAAAGAGGTTAGTAGTTACTTGGTTTGAGTCAATCAGGATTTGGCGGGCGGGCCTCTGTATTTAAAAGTCAGTTGGGCCCAGACTAAATAGCCAGTTTGGAGGTTCATGTGTGAAGCAGTTCTCTTGTTTTGGTTGAGAGTTGAGTGTGGATTGTCTGGTTGTTTTCTTGGTTCACAATCATGTGTAAGCTGATTGGATTTGCTGGATTTAGCTAATAATGAGCTGTAGGCTGGCAGCCTCTTATTTAGAGTCAACCAGGACTGGGTGAGCAGGCGTTTGCATTTAAACTTGGTTGGGACATGGAGTTAATTGTGTTTGGGACAAACATTCTTCTAAGTGGTACAGCACTGGTCTGTCAATTTGCTGTACTAAGGTAACTTGGGTTTGTTGTGATGCTGAATGCTATGTCTCTGGTGTATCAAATGCCATAAATAGTTACCCATGGTGGACAGTGTTTGGTGGAGCTTCCAGTTTTAGACAAGTTTGGAGGCAGAAGTGGCATTCACTTCCTAAACAATATGCCTCTTAAAACTCTATGAACATAGAGAAATGATGATAGTTACAGAACAGGGTTCATGTCTTTTGTTCATAGGGTTGCTATGAGTCATGCTCTACTCAACAGCACTTAACAACTCTAAAACAAATGGCCTCAGACTTCTCAGGTAATAGTTTTCCCCAACATTTGCAGTAGCCTCCCAAAGCAAGCTCACATTTCCAACATCTATTCTTTTCATTCCTTTTGTCATGCTGACTCCATATTAATTCAGCTTAAGAATTTTTCTGATTGTGATACTTGCATAGTGACAAAGAGCCAAGAATGTAGAATTAGACAATGTGGCTTCAAATCCTGATTCTACTCTTCAATTTTTTTAGACTGTTTATGGCTTGGTTTTTTCACCTAATGGAGTTTTTAAGGATTTTAAACTATGATGATGTATTTCTGCTTTACAATAGAAATGAGCACATACAGAAGTAGAGCTATAGTGGGTGGACACATACTTTCCATCTTTGTTTAGCATCGTGAACATTAACTAGCCATTTGCGTCATTCAGGGATTCTTGCTGCAGAGTGAGCCTTCAAGCACAGGTACAAGTAACACTTCACTGCACTTCAATGATTATTAAGTTTCTTACAAATAGAAGGGCAGCTCTGGTCCTTAGAGGACTGTACCGCTAACCTAAGGCAGTGCCTCTCTGTTGGTTTGATCCATCAGTGGCTCAAAAGGAAAAAGATTCAATCTTCTCTTGTGTGATTTACAGACTTGGAAACTCAAAAGAGGAGCAGCTATGAGTTCATTCCAACTTTACAGCAATGAGTTTGAGTTTTGGGTAAACTTTGCATGACGTAAGTCTGTTGGCACCATTTTTCTGACAGCATGTACTCACCTGGTTTCTGTGTCACACTTTGTTACATCAGTATTTCAGACTTTTTCATTATTATTGTATCTGTTACAGTGACCTGTGATCAGTGATCTTTGATGTTACTATTGCAATTGTTTTGGAACACCACAAACTGTACCTGCGTAAGTTGAAGAACTTAATAAATTGTGTGTGTGTTCTGACTGCTCCACTGTTCCCCGGCTTCTCTCTCCCTACTTCTCTCCCTGACCTCAGGCATCTCTATTCCCAGAGACAGGAAAAGAATGAAATCAGGCCAGTTAATCAATTTCTACAATGATCTCTAAGTGTTCAAGTGAAAGGAATATTCCATGAATGCATCAGACTTCACTGTTGTCTTCTCTTAAGAAACTTCTACTCCAACCATTCCAGCCTTCAGCTACCTTACCCTGATCAGTCTGCAGCTAACAACACTGAGGCAACACCGTCTCCAGGAATAAGACTACGACTTGCTCAAGGCTCAGGAAATGGTTAGCATTTTTTAGCAAAAAAACCCACTGCCCTCAAGTTAGTTCTGACTCATAGCTGACCCACCACTGGGTTTCTGAAGCTGAAGATCTTTCCTGGAAGAGGTTGTCCATCTTTTCTTCTGTGGAGCAGCTGGTGGAGTCAAACCACTGACCTTCAGTTAGACGTGCAGTACATAATGCACTGTGCCACCAGAGGTCCTTTTTAACAATCAGATTGTTTTAAAATTAAAATATGTACATTTTTATACATAATTCTATTGTACATGTACCAGACAACAACAGTACAATGTAAACACAACTTCCATATGCACAAAAAAATTCTTGTGACTTGCTTTATTGCAATATTCACTTTACTGTGGTGATCTGGAACTAAACCTACAATATCTCTAAGATTTACCTGTGTATATATATATATTTTTAAAAATGCAAACTCATTGACATTATTTAAGAACCAACTCATAGTTGACCCTCCAGCAGGTTTTTGAGGCTGTAAATCACATGGAGATTGTCAATCTTTCTGTCTCAGAGCCATTGGTGGATTCAAACAGCCAGAGACTCAAACTTTTGGTTGATAGCACAAAGCCCAGTGGACAGCATCACTGTAGAATATACATAAATGTGCATGTGTGTACTCATACAAGCATACAAAGGAGCCCTGGTGGCCTAGTTGGTAGAGATTTGCTTTGCCAACCTAAGGGCAAGTGATTCTAGTTCACCCGCATCTCCTGAGAAAGATGAATCATCTTTTTTGTACAATTTATAGACTCTTAGAACTGGCTGGAAGGACAGCTGTTAGTTCTGACTCAACAGTAATGAGATATACATAAGCACATTATACCTATATATATAAACCTATATACACATAGAACTATATACACATAAACACATATAGCTATATACATATATATACATCCATGTGTGTATGTATGTGTGTGTGCGATTATTATGGGAATGTATTTCAGAACTACCCCAAAGAGGAAGGGGCTACTGTGCAGAGTAGGCAGTGCTATAAATTCCATCCTCTATTTTGACTTCTTCCAGTTAACCTCATTTTATCTGATATAGATTGTAGCTGTTGTTGTTGCTAAGTACCATCAAGTTGCCTGCGACTCATAGCACTCCTATGTACAATAGATCTGAACCCTGCCCTATCCTAAGCCAATCTCAGCATCTCTGACAGACCTTTTCCCATTATCCCAGTCACTGAGGCATCCTATTTCATCCAAGATCTTCCTCTCCTGCGTTGTCACGCCACCATTCCAAGCGTGATGTCCTTCTCTGAGGACTAGTCCCTCCTGGTCACATGCCTAAAGTATGGAGACACAGCTTCAAAATCATTGCCTCCAAGGAGCAGCTCAGTTTCATGCTCTCTAGTACTGATCTATTTGTTCCCTTGGCAGTCCATGATGTGTTCAAGATCCTTCTCCAGCACCACAACTCAAAAGCATCGATTCTTCTTCTATCATCCTTACTCATTGTCTAGCTATCTGATAAATAGCAAGTAATAACAAAGACCATGGCCTGGATCAGGTGTGCTTAGTCTCCAGTGTGACACCATTGCACTAAAGTGCTCTGGAGATTCACCTGACAGCAGATTTTCCCACTACAATTCATCTTTTGATTTCCTGACCGCTAGTGTCAAAAGGGCTGATTTGAGGAAAAGATCTTTTCAGAGAGAGATAGAGGGGGGAAAACAAATCTGGTGAGCCATTATCTATTTCTAACAGAAATGTTATGGTAAATAAAAAATGTATACATATCTCCATACAGATAAGATTTCTCAGCTAATAGAAGCAGTGTGGCTAGAAAACTTGGAACATCAGACTAAACAGCCCATGAAAGACCACTCAGCCCAAGGCTAAACACCCTGTTATTAGGTCCCATAGAGTTGAGTATGACTCATAGAGACCCTGTGAACAACAGATCTGAATCCTGTCCTACCCTGTGCCATCCTCATCATCTCTGATACACATGAGCCCATTGCTGCAGTCACCATATCAAGCCACTTCATCGGGATTTTCCTCTCTCTTGCTGACACTCCACCTTTCCAAGCATGATGTCCCTTTCCAAGGAATAGCATCTCCTAGCAACATGTCCAAATTGTGAGAGTCAAAGCTTCGTCATCCTTGTTTTCAAGGAACGTTCTGGCTCCACCTTTTCGAAGACATTTCTGTTCTTTTTGGTAGTCCATGGAATATTAAGTACTCTTCTCCAGCATCACAAATTAGAAGCTTTAATTCTTCTTCTGTCATCCTTATTATTTATTAGCTATCAGAAGCCTAGCAAGTAAAAAGACCAGGCCCTGAATCAGGCACATCTTAGTCGTCAAACTGACACCACTGTTCTTCAGTACTTTGGAATGGTCTCTGACAACAGATTTGCCCAGAGCAATAGAACAAACCATCAACCACCTTAGGGCTATTAAAACTTCTCATTCTCCACAACAATCAGACATGAGATGCCAAGTGACTGGATTAAGTAAACTCCTGCCCAAGCTAAAAGTCCACTCATCCACCATGGTATTCATAGGAGCAAGTGCTCACTTAGTGCACACACTGCCCAAAAGAGATGTGAGCAAACACAGTCATCTCAGGGTGTAACAAATGCTGCTATCTATGACAATGAAACCCAGCACAGAGGTCAAGTGACTGAGCAGGAGATCTGGTTGCACTACAGTTGTCAAAAAATATTTTATGCAAGATGCTGCTTGAGCAGAGACTTGAGCACGTCACGCAAAGAACTGAGAGAGGTGTTTGTTGAGTTCTAACGTGACCCCTTGGAGAAGACTAAGCCATGAGACTACCTTCCATAACAATGTTATTCTCATTACTCACTGAAGTCTTCAGAAGCATGTTATTGTGCACTGTAGAGTCGGAACTGACCCATAGCTGACCCTTCAGTGGGTTCTCAGAGGCAGTTAATCGCGCAGGAGGAGATTTCCCCATCCTTCTTCCAAGAAGCAGATGGTGGCCTTGAACTTTGTGCCTTTAGGATTGTAGCACAGCTTCTTGCCACTAGGTTACTGGAGCTCTTTTGAGAAACATACAGGGTTCAAAAATGCAATCCTCAATTGTACATTTTCATAAGGACGTTTGTCTAGAGTTGCTGGCCAGAGTCAAGATTTCTGGCAGAAGATGGAAGGAATTGTCCATAAATGATGTGCATTTAGGTAAAAAATGAGTTCTGGATCTGGACCACTTTGAAAACATACTAGAGCATCTAGAAGATCCAATAAAGCAGAGAAAAGCGGGAAAAAATTGGGAGAACAAAAACCAAAGTAACATATGCATCACCATCTACTTTCCCTAAACTCTTTCAACCACATCTCTTTGTACCACCAACCAAGAAAGCTTTGGAGGGATGTCATTCTCTTTGTGTGTTTGTCTTTCTCTCTGCCATCAAGATGGAACCAAACCATAGTGGATCCTCCATTGGGTTTCTGAGGCTATAAATTACGTGGAAGGTGATTACCCATTTTGCCCCCAAGTTTCCACTGATGAGTGTGACCCACCAGAGCAGTGTTGCCTTCGGGATAGCAGTGCCACTCCCTATGGACTACTCCACCAGAGCTCCCTGGGAGGAAAAGATAAAAGGAAAGGGGACTTAAAGGTCTCAAGGAGGATCAGAGTGAGTCACAGAGTCAAGGCACACTATGTCAGAGTTGACAAAGATCTTAGGGTTTTCTCTTTTCCCCTCCACCATCACGTACATGAACAAAGCAAAGCTCAAATCAATTAAACAACTCCCCAGTGCACTCAGCCAATGGCTGTGAGCCAGCCCCTCACACCCTGGCATTGTCATAAGCAAATAATAAAACACCACACCCATCTCTAAACAGATACCTGTGGCAAGGGAAGGGGTATCTGATGCAGTATTCTACAACCTCAACTTCACAGAGAGTGAGCAAGGATCTCTCCACCCTGAATTGAATGAGTTCTCCATCCACAGTCCCCACTCCCAGTAGGTACACCTTAAAATTTAACTTACTACCTCCAAGTTAATTCTGACTCATAGTGATTCTCCATCAGGTTCTAAGACTATAAATCATAATAAGGAAATTGCGCCTTTTTCGACCACGGTGCCTCTGGTAGGTTCAAAAGCGGCAGAGATGCATAGCCTTTGGGTCAGCAATGTAGCTTGTTACAGAGCACAACACCAGAGTGCCAAGATTCCTTAATCTCCAAGAATCCTTTAAAAAGCCCTTGGTTCTCAGCACTAATGAGCACTTCCATTCATTTACCAAGCACTTATATTATTTTCAATCTTTCCCTGGCCTATTTCTTTTCTTCCTTCCTCCTTTTCTTTTCTCTCCTTTTTTGGCCTTCCTTCCTTTCCCCCAGTAGCTGCAGAGTGTCACAAGAAAGGAGATTAAACAGTCCTAGTTTGAAGAGATTAAGAGTGAAGGAGGAAAACAAACAAATCTCTGCCCCACACTTCAGTAAGTGCTACACCAAGAGAATGACCAGCCACCGTGGAACTACTGAGGGGGGGACCAGCCTGGTGGAGGGGACAGTGGGACATCAAGGAAGACATTTAGGTTAAAGATAGAAAGGATTAGAGATGTGGCCAGAGAGCATTCCAGGCAAAGAGCCAAGTGGAAAGTTAAGTCCACAGCACATTCTGAAGGCTAAGAGAAGCTCAGTGAGGCGGAAGCATGAGATAAAGAAGGCCAGTGATAGAGAAACTAGATAGGAGGTATCTGTGGCTTGAACTAGTGTGGGGACAGTGAGAAAGAAGGGTGAGATGATTAAGAGATGTCATGGGACTTGAAGGGAGTTGATGGGACTTGGTGGGAGTTGAAGACAGGCAAAGAAGAAGGATAATTAAGAGATGCTGAATTGGTTGGCAGAGGCCCATTCACCAATCTGGGAAACTTGTGCCAAGATACAGGCTTGTTGTGGGGCTGGTGTTGGTTCCAACACATAGTGACCCTCTCTCAGGTTCCCAAGACCGTAAATCATAATAGGAAGAGACTGCCCATCATTATCCCTCAGAACCACTGGTGGATTCAAACTTCTGAAGACATGTAACCTTTGGTTAGCAGTGCAACTGGCTATGGGCCAGTAGAGCTTGAGGATGTTTCATTTTAGACAGATTGACATTGAGTTGCTTATGAATCACCTCATGAAGAGAACTCAGGATACCATTGGATATAAGGGTAGGATGCTTGGGAGAGTGATCTGGGCTGAAATATAGACTTTGTGAGTTATAGACATACAGTAGCTATAGAATGGTACACAGTCCTGTGCTCAAAAGGTTTTTAGTAGGTGATTTTTTTAGAAGTAGATCACCAGGCTTTTTTTTCTTCCTGAGGCACGTAAGGGCATACTTGAACCTCCAGCATTTGGGTTAACAGTCAAGCCCATTAACCATTTGCACCACCTTGAGGCTCCTGTAGATGTACTGTACTCTTTCATTTTCATTAACCCATTTCTATTTAAAATATCTACTGCCCATCTGTCAGTGTATAATATTCTGGGGACTTGCGTGTTGCTGTGATACGTAGAGTTATGCCGCTGGTATCCCAAATACAGGCACACCTTGGAAATGTAATTTCAATTCCATATCAGCACATTGAAGCAAATATCACATGCAAAAAAAGAATGAGTCACACTTTTTTTTGTTTTCCAGTGTGTTTAAAAGTTTTGCTTATACTACAGTCTATTAAGTGCATCATTGTATTATGAAAAACTTTCAAATATTTTGAGAATGTGACACAGAGTCACAAAATAAGCCCATGCTGTTGGAAAAATGGCATTAATAGTCATGTTTAAGGCAAAATTGTACAACCTTCAATGTGTAACATAATATCTGAAAAACACAATCAGGGTACCTCCAAACTAAAATAGGTGAGGCGTGATCTACCTTCAAAAATTAGACAATAAAAACTCTGTGGGTCACACACCGATGTTTATCGCTGCTTTGTTCAAAATAGAAAAGAGTTGGAAACAACCCAAGTGCCCATCAACAAATGAGTGGATAGAGAAGCTGTGGTATATTCACACAGTGGAACACTATGCTGCATTGAAAAACAATGAACTCTTGCAATATTATTCAAAATGGGTGACCCTGGAGGACATTATGCTGAGTGAAGCATCTCAGTTACAAAAGGACAAATACTGCATAGTGCTACTGTTGTAAAACAGGAATGACATCGGGGTTGGGAGGAGACTGAGAAAGATGGGTTCAATAATGTATACTGCATTGAAACAGATGAGGGAGAAAACTGTTTCAAAGGGATATGTGATTAGGTATTTTTGTCATGATGGGAGCCCAGAGCAAAGGCTGCATAGGGGAATGGACCTGGGGGGAGGGATTGTAAATCAATGAAAGAATTTTTCTTTTACTTTTCCAAGAGGGGAGTGTACTAGGGGGGGAGGGTTGGGAGGGGAGAAAAGTGCAACAATGAATGGAAATCCAAAGTCTCTGTAAATTTTCATTGAAATTAATAATTAAAAATTTTATTTTTTAATTAGACAATAAAAACTCTGTGGGTCACAGCAGAAAATTGCCCAAGTAACCTCAAGTATGCCAATAATTGTGAAATGGAGCCAAAGCCCAAGTATTGTGTACTATTGTTTATGATCACTCACTGTGTCAGAGCCAATCTGAAAATACTAACAATAATCACATTTAGAATGTTGTTGTTGTTGTTATGTGCTGTCAAGTTGACCATGATTCATACTGATACTATGAACAAGGGCTTTGAATCTTGTCCTATCCTAATTAAACCTTACTGTCTCTGCTATACTTGACCCCATTGCTACAGTTACTATGTTATTACTTCCCATCCAGGATCTTCGTCTCCTACACAGACCCTTCTATGCATGATATCCTTCTTTAAGAACTGGTCCTTCCTGACAACCCAAAGTATGAGTTTCAAAATCCTTGCCTCCAAGAAGCAAACTGGTTTCACCCTCTCCAGGGCAGATCTGCTTGGTCTCTTGGCAGTCCATGGTATGTTCAATCCTCTTCTCCAGCACTACAACTCAAAGACATGATTTTTTTTTTCTTCTGTCACCCTTATTCATTGTCCGGCTCTCAGATGCATAGCAAGCAATTGAGAAGATCATGGCCTGGATCGGGCATGCCTTAACCTTTAGATGGCTGCTGTTGCCCTGTAGCACTCTGGAGAGATAGACATGTATACTGAGGATCTAGCTGTATTCTTCTACTTTCAGCACCTTCTACTGTGGCCTCCTGACAAGCAACCAGCCAGTCATCCTTGTCCTGTGCACACATTTCCCATCAGAATTCTCTGCCCCACTAAGCTGATAAACATCTAATAATGTCTTCTTGATGTTCTCTTCTTCAGTCCTGTGATCTGCCCCCTGGGATCATAGGCTGCCAAGCATGTCTTCCCTTCTCCAGGTCTCTGGAGTCACTGTGTCCCCAGCTACTCAAAGACTTGGGGGGGCGGGGGAGGAATGGCGGGGGAGAGAGCAGCAGGGCGTCAGCGTGTGGGCTGCACCAAGCCCAGGAGCCTGGCCCACCATTAAATGGAAGGCTCCTATGAGGTTGTCAAGCAGGTGGATTAGATGTTAAAATAACTCTATAGTGAACAGCAAACAAAAGCAGAAAAGATCTGAGGGTGAATGAATCACTTCAGTTGTGTTCTTTTACAAGCTCCAGAGCACCACTGAAAAATGGAAGTTTCAGCCACAAACGAGAGCTCTAGGCATTCCACAGAGAACTTTCTCGTCATGTGGAGACTGGCGTGGTTCTCTAGCTCACTTCTCATTCTGTCTTGCACATCTCCAACCTGTGCCTTATCATTCACACAGAGTGATTGTTCAATCCACAAGTTCATCCAAAACTCCCCCTCAGGAACTCCTCGCAGCACTCAAACCCACCCCCTCCCACCTGTCTAAACTCAGTCACCTGCCTTTTTCTTCATTCTGTGCTGTGCTCTTTCCTGCTTCAGAGCCTCTGAAACTCTGCTCTTCTGCCTTGATTTCTCTTCTCCTTTCCTTCTGCCTCCTTAACCTTCACAATCATCTCCAATGCCCCTGCTTCAGGGAAGCCACTGCTACCTGCCTTCCCCAGTCGGTAGTAGCATGCATTTCACTATGTTTCTATCATTTGATTAGATTATGTGCTGCATACAAATAGTGACTCCAGGTGATTATTGGCCCGTGCTCCCAACAATGCCTGGGACTGAATAACATTGAACCCACCCTGCATCCATCATCTTCATAAGCACGAGTATGTATGAGTCCATCTCTGTGGCCACTGCAGCACTGCTCTGCCCTAGCTAACCCTCTGCATAGCCACACATGATATCTTCCTCTATCTCTATAGTCCTGACAGTGTTTCCAAAGCAAGCTGGACAACGTTCTGTTGTGATTCAGAAAGTTTTCCCTGGAAGGAAGCCCTGGTACCTGCTCTGTAGGGAGTTAGTTGAGCTGCTAAGCTAAAGGCTACACCTGTCTAACGGTTCAAATCCACCAGTCAGTTCTCCTCAAGAGCAAGGTAGACAGTCTCCTCCCATACAGTTTACAGCCTTGGAACCCCAATGGAGGGCCAGCTATGAGCTGGTTCCAACTTAAAGGCAGAGGGGCTTTGAGATAGAAGCGTATCCCCAATCCTTCCTTCCAAGTCTGTCTTAGTCAAAAAGCTTGGCTGAAACTTGCCCGCAATGTATGACCTTGCTCATATTTGGAATCTGGTGGCACAGCTTCCAGCATCTCAGCAACATGCAAGCCACCACAGTAGGACAAACTGGCAAATGAGTGGTGGACAGAAGACCATGTAGATTTGTTAATTGAATAAGTAAATTGTTTCTCTCTGCCTTCAGATTTCCCTACTAAGAAGGAATCTCTGCCTTATGCCTACTCGTCTTTGGTGACATTATCTACTTTTTTTTTTCCTAAACTATGGTGAGAAATTGTAACCCACTTTTTAAAAGAGATGCTGTGCATATACAACAACCATAATTTCACACTCCACTTGTCTTCTTTTTAATGATTAACATGAACAAAGACTGAACAAGAGGGAAAATATAGGTGGGTGTGAAGGAGGCTGAAGAAGGTACATGTTTTGACTTCACAGTAGACAAAAGTAATTTATATGTCTCTTTCTTTCATCCCACACATCACATTTTAGAAATTTAAACAAGGAACTAATAAATGTGATGTTCACAAGTCATAATGAATTTTTTAAGTGTCTTTCTTATCCTCTAACCCACTCATTTCTTTTAAAGCTCTCAGGGAGCTCTGGTGGCATAGACTATAGGGAACTATGCCCCTAAACAGAGGTGGTGCCTCTCTGGCAGTTTGAATATACCAGTGACGCCACATAAGAAAGATGGACAATCACCTCCCAAGCAATTTATAACCTCAGAAACCCCAAAGAGGGGCAGCTATGAGTAAGTTCCAGCTTGAAGGTGAGAAGGAGAAAGATAACTTGTGCTTGGTTTTAAAAATAAGACATTTTCCAAATCTTTTTTCTTCTGACATGTCCATCGAAACCAAAGATGGAAGTGATGTGATGTTGAGAACTATCTTAAAAGTAATTGCATTGCCTTTCCTTGTATATGACTGAGCAAAAGGTGTATGTTCACATCACTGCTTGGAAACATTCCTGGTCAGCTCTATTGAGTAAGAGTTGAAGACAAGAGGTTGTAGAGAAGTGTGGAGAAATGAAAGAGCACTAGACCTTCAGACTAGGGGACAGAAAATGCCCTCGTTTCAACTCCATCATTTAAGAGTCACTAGTCTACTGTATGATTATATGTTAAACATGTTTTAGTGTTGCTGGAAGCATTTCTGTAATGTTTCTTTTTTTAAATTTATTATTAATGTCAATGAAAATTTAGAGACTTTGGATTTCCATTCATTCATTGTTGCACTTTTCTCCCCTCCCAACCCTCCCCCCAAGTACACTCCCCTCTTGGAAAAGAAAAAGAAAAATTCTTTCCTTGATTTACAATCCCTCCCCCCAGCTCCTTTCCCCTATGCAGCCTTTGCTCTGGGTTCCCATCATGACAAAAATACCTAATCACATATCCCTTTGAAACAGTTTTCTCCCTCATCTGTTTCAATGCAGTATACATTATTTATCCCATCTTTCTCAGTCTCCCCCAATCCTGATGTCAGTCCTGTTTTACAACAGTGGCACCATGCAGTATTTGTCCTTTTGTGACTGAGATATTTCACTCAGTATAATGTCCTCCAGGGTCACCCATTTTGAATAATGTTGCATGAGTTCCTTGTTTTTCAATGCAGCATAGTATTCCACTGTGTGACTATACCACAGTTTCTCTATATCCATTCATTTGTCGATGGGCATTTAGGATGCTTCCAACTCCTTGCTATCATAAACAAAGCCATGATAAACATGGGTGTGCATATATCCATAATGTTTCTTATGCATAGTTTTTTATTATTTTATCATTTTTCTTATTATTTTTTATGTGTGTGCTGTCAAATTAGATCTGACTGGTCCAGGAGGAGATTGCCCCTCCTTTTTCAGCAGAGCATCTGGTGGATTTGAACCGCATACCTCTTATGCATAGTTTACTGACTCCATTTGTGCCCAGGTTTCAGGAGTGATGACATAGTGCTAATAGGGCTTTGGATTCAGGAAAGTAGGCTAAGCATGTGTTCTTACTTCTGTCCCCTCCCAAAATCCAGTAGTTTGACAATATGACTGTAGAGATGTACAGAAGGGAAACACCCATAACAATGCAGTCATATATCACTTAATAGCCATGGAACATTCAGTGAAAAATTATGTTCTGTGATTGGCATATTGTGTGGACACTATAGTGTAAACAGAAGAACCAGGATAATGAAATAGTTCCATTCTTAGAAGTATGAATTGTTAGGGAGCAACTGGTACCTAACATCAATCAGTCATATATCTCCCTCAGTGTATATAGTATCTTTCTATACATAAGAAACATTATGGAAACACTTGAATGCACTAAAACAACTTTAATAATATAGTAAAAATACATTTTTATTGTATCTCACAAAGTGACATCAGTTTGTTATTATGAGCCACTATGTGTCCCTCACACCAGAAAAGACCACTATAGAGGTCGGAGTTCTTTTTCTCTTTAGCAGAGGATTCAAGCCCAGAATCAGCAGGTGTGTGAGCAGGAGAAGGCTGAGGATACGAGAAAGAATGGATTGAACATTTATTACTGGAATAGCTAGACAGATTCGAGATTTCCTCCCCTCCCTGAGCACAACACAGCCAGAGAAACTGGCAGAACTGGAATTGGAAAATGGAAATTATATCAGTGCTTCATATTAAAAATGGAGTACTTGATTCATAAAACAAACAGAAAACCAGGGACTCTTCATGTGTTAGAAGAGAAACACATTAAAGTCTAAGGAAAATTTGCAAAAATATCCTAGAAAGTAGAGTGTAATTCAGAGAAAGAAAAGGAAGAGGAAAAACTCTTGAGATGAAAGTTACATCCAGGAGACCTATAGTATGTTGTTGTAAGGTGCCATCAGTTCAAATACAACTCATGACCCTATGAAAAACAGATCTGAACCCTGCGCTATCCCTGTGACATCTTCACACTCTCTGACAAACTTGGACCCATTGCTGCCATCACCATATCAATCCATCTAACTGAAGGTCTTCCTGTCTTTCACTAACCCTCCACCTTTCCAAACTCCATGTACCTCTCAAAGGAATAACTTTCATTGTCCAGCTCTCAGATGTATAGGAAGTGATTGGAAAGTCCATGGACTGAAACAGGGACACCTTAGTTCTCAAGCTGACATCACTGCTCCACAGTAATTTGGAGATTTCCCTGACTGCAGACTTTCCCAACACAATATGTCTCCTGACCATAGATAAATGATTTCTTGGTTCTCTATTCTTTTCAGTTTGAATGCAGAACAGATCATTTGGGAAGCAGTGATTTATGAGGAGGAGTGTGGCATCAGGATTGGAGGAAGACTTATTAACAACCTACAGCATGCAGACGACACAACCTTGCTTGCTGAAACTGAAGAAAACCTGAAGCACTTGCTGCAAAAGGTCAAGGACTGTAGTCGTCAGTATGAATTGAAGCTCAATATCAAGAAGACAAAAATTGTCACCATTAGGCCAATTGGCAGCACCATGATAGATGGAGAAGAGATTGGGGTTGGTAACAATTACAGCTAGCTTGGATAATCAACACTCTTAACACCAGCATTCAGGAAATCAAAAGACGAATTGCACTGGTAAAGTTTGCTGTCAATGACCTCTCCAGAGTACTGAAGAGCAACGATGTCAGTCTAGATACAAAGGTGTGTCTAATCTGGGCTATGGCCTTCTCAATTACTTGATATGCTTCAGAGAGTTTGACAATGACTAAGGATGACAAAAGAAGAATAGATGCCTTTGAGTTTTGGTTCTGGAGAAGTGTCTTGAACATACCATGGACCACCAAGAAAACAAATCGGTCTGTTTTGGAGAGGGTGAAACCAAGTCCCTCCTTGGAGGCTAGGATTTTGAAGCTCTGCCTGACTTACTTTAGGCATGTGGCCAGGAGAGATTGGTCCTTGGAGAAGAACATCATGCTTGAAAGGGTGGACAGACAACATAGGAGAGGGAGACCCCAGAAGAGATGGATTGATACAGTAACTAGGGTGATAGGGTTTGGTGTGTTAGAATTAATGAGACTGGCTCAGAACAGGGAAGGGTTCAGAGCTGCTGTATATGGTCACTATACATCACAGGCGACTCAATGGCACATAATAACAACACACTATAACAGGTTTGGAGGCAGGACTGGCATCCACTTCCTAAATAACATGCCTCCAGAAACTCTATGAACTTATAACTGTCAATAGTTGTAGAGGGGCTTCAGGCCTTTGCTTATAGGGTCACTATGAGTCGAGCTCTACTGGGAGGCAGTCAACAACAACAACAACAACAACTATTCCATTGATCTATGTGTCTGTGGGTATACCACTACCATGCATTCTTGACTACTGTGGCAGTGTAGTGGGTTTTGAGGTAAGAAAGTATGCTTCCTACTTTATTTTTCAGTAGTACTTTACTTATTTGAGATCTCTTTCCTTTCTAGATAAAATTAGAAATTGCCTTTCTATCTCATTGAAAAATGGCCTTGTTATCTTTCTTGGAATGGCATTGAACATGTAGATTGCCCTTGGTAGAATTGTCATTTTTACAATATTGAGTCTTCCTATCTGTGGGCATAGAGATATATCTCTAGGTTACTTTCCAAATTTCGTAGCATAGAGTTTAAAGTATATACAATAAATTGTGTTGAGGAAATCTCAGTTGGAAATGAAATGGTCAGCAAAAGAGAAGAAGATCCTTACTAAGATCGATTGACACAGACCACAACAAAGCACCAAGAAGACTGAGAGGTTGGCTCAAGATTAAACAGTGTTTCATTCTGATGAACTATGTGTCACAATGAACCCGATCACTACAGAGTTAGAACCCTAATAACCATCCTCATGCAAAACCTTGCATGAATCCAGAAGCAGTTGTTGGAAAGATCAAAGGGATGCTGCTGCTGCTG
>NW_006399754.1:1690605-1692200 GCF_000299155.1 Elephantulus edwardii
GTTCCAGTCGTTTTTGGATAATCTTCAGTAGAATCTTGCTTGCATGTGAAATCAATGATATTGTTCTGTAGTTTCCACACTCAGTTGGGTCGCCCTTCTTTGGGATGGGAAAAAATATAGACCTCTTCCAGTCAGTTGGCTAAGTGCTACATGGCTTAAAATCAGGAGAGGTGTGCCACAGGTTGTATCTTTCCACCATACCTATTCAATCCATATAATGATTAAATAATTCTAGAAGCCATACTTTATAAAGAAGAAAGAGGCATCAGGATTAGAGCAGCACTCTTTAGTAATCTGTGCTATGCGGCGACACAGCCTTGCTTGCTGAAAGAGAGAAGGAACAAGAATGAGGCATCAAGATTGGAAGAAGACTCATTAGCAGCCTGTATTATGCAGAAGACACAACAGAAGTGATAGAGCTGTTAAAAGGTATGAAGTAGAAGGGGAAAAGAGTAGAGGGAGGAAAAATAAATTCAAATGCTTTATCTTCTATAAGTAGAGTTTACAAACACACACACACACACACACACACATCCACACATGCATTCCAAAGTGGAGACACCAAGAAATAGAAATCTAAACATTGCATCAGTTGGCATTATAAAGATATCTAATGAAAGAACTAAGACTAAATAAAAATTAGGGGATAAAACTGAAGAGGAGGAGAAGATGATGCATATATACTCAATTTCTTTAATAGAAAGAAACAAAGAAGATTCTATTTAAGGGTGATAAATCAAGAGATGAACACCTAATGACATTATTTGGAGTTAGGAAGATAATACTGCAAGATAGAAACAGATAACATATCAAAATAATTGCTTCTCGGTGGTGTGGATGTTTAGAGAACAGGAGCAAAGTCTTTCTTTTTAACTTGTGACCTCTTATACTATTTGCAATTTTCTGTGCCACTTGTGTTATTTTTATATCAACAATAAAAATGGCAACGGGAATCATTTCTGGCCTACTCCACCAAGTAATTAAGAGAATTAATTAAGAGAATGTGTAGGGAAACACTTTGAAAATGCTTAAGTGCTAAAATAAATGTGAGGTACTATTAAGAGGCCAGCCTTAGGCAGTTCAAGATTGGGGGAGGGAAGAAATACTTTCCTTGATCCAGCCTCCCTTTCTAAGGTGCCAAGATCCAAATTAAAAAGGAAGCTATTTCCAAAACGCTGACTATAAAATATCTGAAGGAATAAATAAATGTGCTGAGAGAAGTATTTGGAAGAATGACAGGAAAAAATTCAAATAGGAAATGTTGAGCTATAATTACTGAGTTTTGATCAAATTCATTCTCTCAACCAAAAAATACCATGAGCAACAAGATGGCAACACCAGTAAAAAAGCCATTGTGTGGTAGAATACCACAACAGAAACAATTTTTATTAAAATACAGACTTTTATAATTTTTAGCTATGAGATCATTTCACATATTTTTTTAAATGGTCTCATAATCTGCCTCCCCAATGTTGTTGTTGTTGTTATGTGTCGTCGAGTCGTTTGCAACTAATAGCGACCCTATGTACAACAGCCCTAAACCCTGCTCTATCCTGTGCCAATCTCATTGCCTCTGACACACCCATCCCGATTAC
>NW_006399754.1:1693335-1713476 GCF_000299155.1 Elephantulus edwardii
TGCTGCTGTTGTGTGCTGTCAAGTTGGAACCAACCCACAACTGACCCTCCAGTTGGTCATAGGCCGTAAATTGAATGGGAGGAGATTTCCCATCTTTCTTCCATGGAGCAGCTGCTGGGATTGAACTATGTTGATCCTTCACTAACCTGCTCACTGTAGGGCTTTAGATAGGAGAACAAACTGGATTATCTGTCCCAACTTGGGACAATGGTCTTCATATCTACTCAACAATCACAACCAGCATCCAGCAGATCCTTGTTGAGCTCCCACTGTTCAGAAGCAGTGCTGGGTGCCTGACTTCTCCAAGACTCACCCGCAAAGTTTGGGCATGTTGCCAGGAGGGATTGGTCCTTGGAGAAGAGCATCGTACTCAGAAAGGTGGAGGGACAGCACAGGAGAGGAAGACCCTGGATGAAATGGATTGATACAGTAACTGGGGCCGTGGGGGTAGTTGTGTCAGAGTCAGACTGGCTCAGGGCAGGACAGACTTCAGAGCTGATGTACATAGGTCACTATGAGTTGTAGGCACATAACAACAAACAATGATAATTATATATATATATATATATATATATATATGTGTGTGTGTGTGTGTGTGTCTAACACATTGTTTTCATGGGAATATTCATTTGTATTTAAGTTAGCAACTTCTCTGCAAAATTATGTAGTTAATACACAGTAAATGCTTAAGCATTATTTGAAAAAATTAAGTTCTTTCTTTTCTAAGTTACTGAATTGAGACCAGAACCAGCATTAAAGTGATTAGCTTTGCTTTAATAATAGATCAGTCACAACCAGTTTGCTTTCCTTAAGCCTAAGAAATTTACTATTTTCCTTTCCTTCTGACATGTTAGATGCCAGATCAGAAGAGCAGTGAGTTTTAATTTCTTTTAAAACTGAATATGATACAGATCTACTATATAAAAGTAATTACTGGTAACACCCATATATAATATGCAACTAATAATTGTTATACTTTATAAGCAACTGAGGAACAAACCTATTTTGCTCCAAGGTTAAAGGCAACAGAGAAGTGGAGACAAATCCGGGAAAATTTACTGTCTCGCTCCTCCGAAGTGTCGGAGACATGAGTCTTTATTCTCCTTTACCTCGAACACAGAGTTATGGCTGGTAGTTTGTGTGTGTTGTTACTTTGAGACTCTTTCTTTTTAAGGAAATGTAATTAAAAAAAAATAAATGTATGTGTCATATTTAAAAAAAAATAATGGCATCAACCTCAGAGTGGTGATAAAGATTTAACTGAAATATTGTCAAATTACAGAATCTGTTTTCATTAAATTCTTAATATTAACATGAAACCTTTATGAATGACTGTGTGTTAACCTGCAGCGCTGACTCTGTAAAGATAAACAAGACATGAGACTCATAATCCCATAAAAGATGATGAGTAAGCAAGTGACTATGTCTCCCTGTTTCTTCTCCCTTAGAAAGTATCCCTTTTAAGCAAGCATTTCCTTCCCGGATGTCCACCAGGCCCCTCGCTGGTGAGAGAGATGTGGGTAGGAAGAGGGTGAGGTCTAGAGAAACTTGTTGCAGGTTCTCTGTTAATATCCTTCTCTCCCTGCTAAATTCCTGTTGGAAAGGGAACAGAGTGGAAGGAGGGCTAGAAAAATATTCTCTTTGTCTCTGCTTCCCCACACTCTCTAATGTGTGAGACTCTGATAGTCCTAAATGAAGATTTGTCGCTTGGGCCTTAACTAACCATGGCAATAGGCAGAATGGGAACAGTCCAGAAAGTGGTACAGGAAGTTCTGATTTCAGTAATAGTTGGAGGATGGGGGGAAGAAAATGAAAAAGAAAAGAGCAAAAAGTCCACCTTAACTCCACTCAAAAGCCAATCTATCACTGTTGAGTCAAGGTCTACTTAACGGTGACTAGATCCATCACAGAGTAGAATTATTTTGGAAGGGTTTCTAGTCCATGGGGAGTTGTACCACTACCCTAATGGTAGTACCTCTCTAGTGATTCAAGTCTACCAGCAGTTCCTTGGGAGAAAAATGAACAATTCCTCTCATGTGATTTAAAACCTCCCAAAAACCCAGAGGGTCAGCTCTGAGTCTGTTCCAACTCAGAAGCAATGACTTTGACTTATAAGATGTTTTACCCTTTAAAGAAATGGGTCATCAGCCCTTTCTTCAGCAGCTCTGTTGGGGAGAGTTAGACAATCACCTCTCAGGTTAGTAGTAAAGAATAAATCATCCGTGCCAACCAGGAGCCTTAGACTCGTGTCTGGCCTGTGCTGTTTCTTATGTCAGGCTACATATATTCTCTCTCTCCTCTCACTTTTTCTTGACCTCAGCCTTTGTTTCTTTAAAGGCAGTTTGTACACGCACACACACGTACACAATTTGATACTAGATCTCTTTTATACCTAGACTGAGTTTCTCATATTGCCAATGTTATAACTTTAGAATATTCTTTTATTTTAAGGGGGGAAATATTGAAAAGACTGAAAAAGGAAATTGTGCCAAAGCAGTGAGATTCCATGAATTGCAGAAAGACATCAGAGCATGCTCACCCTGAGCTTGTCTCTGAGCCAGGCCAGGACCTGGACATGGTCACATTTGCCACGTCTCTGCTTGGCATATGACACAAGCCAAGGTATCAATAGCTCCTGTTTTTCCAGCACTTCCACTGCTTAAACAAAAAGGGTCATATTTTTTTTTTCTGGCCCAGTAATGGCTCTACAGTAAAGGTCAGAGCTGATTTCAGGGCTATGACTCAGACCTGGTATTAGCCAAGATGTGGGTGTGAGCAGTCATTCACAGGCAGGGGAATTCTGTACCTGGTTAGTAACTAAAAATATTAACCAGTTATGCTAATTTAAAGAAAACATCTAAGTATTTAACGAGTTGGAGCTTTCTTAAGAATCTTTGACAGATTACGAAGTTCTAACCTTGATATCATCGTTTGCTGAGTCTGTCCCACTTCGCAGTGACCTTCCGCTGGGCTGCTAAGGCCATAAATCTGTGAGAAGAGGCTGCCCATCTTTCTCCCTTGGAGCAGATTTGAACTACTGACCTTTTGGTTAGCAATCTAGTACTGTACATACTGGGAAACAAATCTGTCTTGGAGAAAGGATAGCCAGGGTGCTCCTTAGAGACAGGGATGGTAGACTTCATCTCATACTTTGGGAATGTTATTGGGGAGGAGGTGCAGTCTTTGGGAAAGGATATCATGCTTGGAAACACAGAGGGTCAGCAAAGGAAAGGAAGACTTTCCACAAGATGGATTAACACGATGGCTGCGATAGTGAACTTGAGTGTGATGGAGACGGTGGGGATGGCCCAGCATCAGTCAGGGGTTTGATCTGTTGTACACAGGGTCACCATGAGTTGGAGTAGACTCAATGGCAACGAGTGACAGCAAAAACACTTTTCATTGAGTCACTTATAGGGAAGAAAATGGGGTCATATCATTGTAAAGGAGATGTCTTTGCCAAGGAGCCCTGGTGACACAGTGATTAAGCACTTGGCTGATAACAAGAAGGTCAACAGTTAGAACTTGGAGGGAGTGCTGTAAGGAAAAGAGGTGGCAGTTTGCAGCCTTAAAGATTTAAAGCATTGGGAATACCATAGGGTAATTCTACCATATCCTATCAGGTTGCTAGATATTGACCCAATAGTAACGGGTTTTGATTTGGGGATTTTCTTTGAAGCCTTTAATATGCAGGGACTAAGGTGGTAAACAAAAGAAGCAGAAAAACTACTTCATAAACCCCACCCCCCCCACCCCCAGGAAATTACAGTCAAGCCCAGGAGGGTGGAAAGTTTCACCTTTCACTAAGCAAGACGTCCCAAAGGAACAATCAAGGCATCCAGTGTTACTGGGACTAAAGAGTGAAGGGAGTAATAATGTGCCCAGTGGTGCTGGGGGACACCGTGGTAGAGAAGGTGCATCAGGTCCGATGAGAAGGAGCTGTGCTGGCTCGCCCAGACCTCCAGGGGCTTCAGCCATGACCCCTGCCACTGCTATCCCCCAACAATGAGAGGGAGGCTCCAAAGAGCTGCTTCCTACAGCAGATCCTGCTCTCCCTTTCATCAGTCATGACTCCACGTGCTCTTCTGCTTTGGCCTGCAGTATGGGGACTCTCCTTGCCCACACTTCACGTCCATGTTGGACCCTAAACACTACATGCTAGAGTCCCAGGAATTCCTCCCATTCAGCCTTCCCAGGACTCCACTCGTGCATCTCAAAGGCCGATTCTTTAAAGCCAAGACTTTCCCACTCACTGTCCTCCTTACTTGACATACTTTCTGTTGAGACCCTATCTGTTCACAAAACCCCACATAAATACTACTTATCCACAAAACCTTCCCTGACTCAACCTTGAAGCCTCTCTTGCCTAGCTAGAAAGACTCTCACTGTACCAATTAGGACAATAGGACTCTACTTGTCGCTTTAGATCTCGTCCCTTATTGTGTCTTGTACCAACTGATGTTCTGTGAACATCTCTTTTACTCCCATTAACTCTTTTATTGTTTGATGCTATTGAGTTGGTTCTGACTTACAGTGGCCCTATGTACAATGAAGTACTGCCCGGTCCTGCGCTATTTTGAGGATACCCCTCAAGATCAGCAAATGTTTCCAGTTGTTGCAGCCACTGTCAATCCATTTCACTGAGGCTCTTGCTCTTTTTCACTGATCCTTTACCAAACATGATGTCCTCCTCCAGGGAATGGGCCTTTCTGATAACATGTCCAAAGTACATGATATGAAGTCTCATCATCTTCCCTTCTAAGGAGCATTCTGGACACCCATCTTCCAAGACAGACTTGTTCATTCTTCTGTAAGTCTGAGATATATTTAACATTTTTTACCCAACACCATAATTCAAAGGTATCAATTATTCTTCAGTTTTCCTTCTCCATTTCCATCTTTCACATGCAATTTCAACAATTAAAATTACCAGAGCTTGAGGCAGGCACACCTCACTTTACAAAGTAGTATCTTTCTGCCTTTTTTAACACTTTCAAAGGTTGTTTGTAATGAATTCGTGCCCTGCAATATGGTGTTTGACTTCTTCACTGATGCTTCCGTGGGTGTCATTGATGGATCCTAGTAAAAAGAAATCTCTAACAACTTCACCTTTTTTTCTATTTATCACGATACTGCTTATTGGTCTGGTTGGAAAGATATTTTTGTGTATGTTGAGGTGTAATGGAGGCTGGAGTCTTTGATCTTCATCCATGAGTCCTTTAAGTTCTCTTCAAACTCTATATTCACTCACGGCTGTCATGTTGAATCCAAACCTTCTATCAGCTTTTTGAGACTGTAAATCTTCATCGAAGGAGATTGTTCATCTTTCCCCCAAAAAGTATCGAGTGGATTTAACTTGTTAACTTCATTTTTAGCAGCTACCAGGGATGCCTTTCCAACTCTGTAGGGGCACCAACTTCAGTCTTACCTTGTATATCATCTTTTTTAAAAAAGCAAAAATTTTATTTTATACTGATTTACTTACTTACAGAGTTTGTATATATTGTTTTCCACACTAGATCTTTGCCATTTCCTTTCCCACTCCTCCTCCTACCCATCAAATTGTGTGACCCTAAGATTACCCCCCTGCCCATCCTCATTCTTCCTACCTACCTCCCCCCTTGGATCCTCATACACATTTTTCTAGTTATCTTTCTATTTCTACAATAATGGTTTTATACAGTATTTGTCCTTACGGAACTGAGTTAGCTCACTTAGCATAATGCTCACCAGACCCATCCAAGTTAGGTAGTGATTTTCAAAATCATTGCTCCTGCATGCTGCATAGTATTCCATTGTGTGAATGAATTTACCGTCATTTCTCAACCCATTCACTCGTGTGCATATCATCTTAGGTAAAAGGACCATCGACCTTATAGTATGAAGGGAAACCAGTAGGCTCTTCAGCCATGGTTCTCAGCCTTGGTGACACACTGGATCTCCTTGTGGGTCTTCAGAAACTTGCATCTGCCTGCGTCTGCTCCCAGAAATTCCAGTGTCATTGGTCTGAGTATGATCTTGGCATTAGGATTTTCAAAGTCTCAGGGGTCTTAATGTGCAGCCAGAGTTGGGAATCTCTGCTCCACAGAATGATCCACAGAATGATCTTTGCCAATCTATTCTCCCACCAGCAATATTTCATACCCCCACATCCCCACCAACGCTTGGCATTCTCTAGCTGAAAGCACTTGGTAAAATATAACTCTCAAACAGGCTTTTACTGCAACTCATTTTCAAGTGGCCAAGCCAAGGTTCCAGTGAGTCACTCTAAGATGCAGCTTGCCAGTGAGAGACTTCACATTAGCAAAGATGCTTTTATGGAAGCAAGTGGTAGTTGAGTACAAGGTAAACAGAGCTTTGAAAAGCTGATAAACTTGTGTTTGTGAGTAAAGCTAGAGCTGTGTTGTTGCATACGACCCTTATTACCTTCTCCTAACTCCTGAAAATGGGTACTTTGATGGTAGAATTCCTGCCTGTCTTATGAGAGACCTGGCCGATGAACCTCAAGCACAACCAATTCCTAACAAGGCACTTCGTGCACAGTCACTACTTACCTATCATTGGAGGCTTCACACATGGTGAGGTTGAGCAGGTTTCAGTGGGACTTACAGACTAGGATGGACTTGAGAGAAAGGCCTGGTGATGTGCTGCTGAATATCACCTATTAAACTCTCTGGATCATAATGTTGCTGTTGTTGTTGTTGTCGTCGTCGTTGTTATGTGCTGTTGAGTCACCTGCGACTCTTAGCAGCCCTCTGTACAACAGCCTACACCTTGCTCTATTCCTTGCCAATCTTACTGTCTCCGAAACACCTACCCCCTTTACCCCAGTGACTAAATCAATTTGTCTCATCAAAGGTCTTCCTCTCCTATGCTGTCCCTCTACCCTCCCAAGCATGACATCCCTCTCCAACAACTTGCAACATGTCCAAAGTATGTCAAACAAAGCCTCAGAATCCTTACCTCCAAGGAGCAGCTCAGTTTCATGCTCAGAGGACGAACTTATTTGTTCTCCTAGTAGTCCATGGTCTATTCACTACTCTTCTCTAGCACCACAGCTCAAAGGCATCAATTCTCTTTCCCTAGTCATTGTCCAGCTCTCTGATGCATAGCAAGTAATTGCAAAGACCATGGCCTGTATCAGGCTCACCTTAGTCTCCAGACTGACATTGTTCCTCTTCAGTACTTTGAAGAGAGATCTGACAGCAGACTCTCCCAATGCAATTTGTCTTTTAATTTCCTGGCTACTGGTACCAAGAGTGTTTATTGTAGAGCCAAGCAAACTTAAGCTGTCAACAATCTCAGTCTCATCACCATCTATCATCTATCTATCTATGCGGCTACTAATCTGCCCAGTGGTGAGAATCTTTGTGTTCTTGATGTTGAGCTTGAATCCATATTGAAGGCTGCAGTCCTTGGCCTTCTTCAGCAAGCACTTCAGGTCCTCCTCAGTTTCAGCAAGCAGGGTTGTGTCATCTGCATAACGCAGATTGTTGATGAGTCTACTTCCAATCCTGATGCCACATTTCTCCTCATACAGCCCAACCTCCCAGATAATCTGTTGTGGATCATGATAGTCTGACCTATTACTGAGCATGGGGATAACCCAAGAAGAAAAGCCTGGGGACAACTTGGACTGCAACAGTCTGGTTGCTGCTGGTCATGGGGATGGCCAGGAGTGGGCAGCAAGGTGTTGCATTGTGCAGGAGGTCATCATGAGTGCAGGGGCTGGCTCCACACTAGCTAACAATAGCAAACTCCTTGAACACTGCCCCAGGTTCAACGCTGTGCCCACCATAGCCTCAACCTCAAACCTGGCTCAGATGGATGGACAGAAACAAGGTTTAGATGCCTGCTTATTTTCCCTGGTCCATCTTGAGTCAACAGGTTCACAAAGAGTAAAGATGGAACAAAGTAGGTGGAGATATGAGCAAGTGTGAAAACAAAGGGCCGAAATAGAAATCGGATTTGGGTCCCATAAGTCATTTTCTGCTCAGAAGAATGGTCTTCCTGCCGTGGATCCTCTGGGTGGGTTTGAACTGCTCACCTTTCAGTTAGCATCCAAGCATTTAACCAGTGTAATTATTAATGGTCTTACATAATATTTCATAAAACTTGGCAAGGAATTTGCTGAGCTAGACAACAGACTCTTCTAAATTAAAGCAATAATTTTCAAAAAGACCATTTTGGCTACATTAGATAACAGCCTTGCAAAAATTAATTATTTGGTCTGTTTTTGTAAATGGCCCATTATCATCATGAGGATATCAATGCCACTCGTTTACCATGCAGAGCTGATGGAGGCCTGCCAACCTCTGTCTTTTCACTTGATGTTCCTGGATTGCTATGAGCACTTAAGCTCACATCTAACTTTCTGACCCTTTCCATACACTCAGCTTACGAGTATTCTCACTCCTTTAAATGCTATACTAGCTGATGGAGAGTCAACTCCAGGTCCTAGTGACCCCACAAGTGTCAAGGGAAGACTGTGTTTGCTCCACTCGGTTTTTAACGACTGGCTTATTGGAAGTAGTTCACCAAATTTTTCTTTCCGAGTGTCTCTGGTTAGACTCCAACTTTTCAATTAGCAGGCAAGCTCATCAGCCATTTGCCTCATCTGGGAACTTAGTGGGTGGGCGTGAAATAGCCCTTCACCCTCACTCTAGAACCTCATCTCCCCCCCACCCCCACCCCCACCAATCCCTTGTCTGCACCTAGTTGGTCCAGGTGAGGTCTGTGATACTTAGAGTGGCTCCCAGAGAGTAGCTAACAGGTTCCTAGGAAACTTTACCTACTCCAACCCTGGTTCACATGTCACATAATGTTCCACTACCTTCTCCAGTGATGGGATCTCTTCAGTCAGTGTAACACATCTCATGACAGGTGAGGAAGACAATCTTGCCTGTGATGATTCCTGAGAGTGTTTATTTACTTCTAGGAAATCTTCTTTCAGAAAAAGAAATGTTGACAGGCTGTTTCCATTCTGCTTTCCCCACCTGGAAGAAGTCTACTTAGCTTTTATCAACAAAATCCAACTGTCCCCTTTTCTGAGATCTCTTCCCTGAAACCCACTAAAAAAGTGATCTTTCTTGCCCTGCAATTTCCTAAAAAGTGTAAAAAAAAATGGACTCTGATTTGTTTGAGGGAAAGAAGTATATCTTGTTCATCTTTGGACATGAGAACCTAGGCCAAGGGCTAACATCCAAATATTTTTAAGTGAAATTGAGCATTTGAGAACACTCTGTCTTATTTCATGACTGTTTTAATGTATGGAGAAGATATGTTATAGTTGAAGATGGTACCAGGTTAAAACTTATAAGAAAGAAAAACACTTAATCCAGGGAAGGGGTTGGAAAGTACAACAGAATGTGTGAGTGATGAAAAGACCATGAGTTGAGAAGGTGAAATGACAAGAACAATTGAAGTCCTGGGTAGTACAAACGGTTAATGTACTAACTGCCAATGGAAAGGCTGGAGGTTCAATTCTACCCAAAGGCACCTTGAAGAAAGACTGACTTCTCAAAAGCCTGCCATTAAAACCCTTATGCAGCTCAATTCTGCCCTCACACATGGATCCGCCAACTTTCCAGGGAGATCTGGTGGCTTAGCGGTGCAAGGTTCAAATCGACCAGCTGCATGGGGCAAGGTTCGAACCCACCAGTTGCTTTTAGGGAGAAGATGAACAATCTCTTTCCATGTGACTTACAGCCTCTGAAAACACCACTGAGTTGGCTCCAACTCAATAGCAATGAACAACCACCAACATTTAGTTTAAATGGTGAGTTTCCATCCTCTGAGCTGCTATTAGCTACTGAAACATTGTATCAGTTTTTACTTTTCCTTAACTTTAAATCATAGCTCTTCAAGACTTCCTTAGCCATCACACCCACTCTTTGATGCTGGATGTCATGTCCCTTAGCCTACTCTCTCTCGGTTTTCATCATAATAATACTGATCAGAACTTTCAAAATATCTTATCCTCAGATGGCTTCAGGTGAGGTAGGAGGTTTAAAGATTTGTGACTTATCTTTGACAAGGAAACCTCTTGCTACCACCCCACAGAGAAAATAAGTTTCACATCATTTGGAGACTATATTCAGAATTTAATGGTCACTTCTTTACTGAAGGAAAGCATAAGAAGGAAAAGAAGTGTGCAAAGAACTTATTCCATAATATCCATGAAAATCAGAAGGCACACAACAGGGAGTAAGAGAGTAAACCCAAAGGAAAAGACAGAAAATATGGAATTCTGTGGTTTCAAAATACATTTATTCACCATCAACCAATCTTGCAATTCATTAGTTTCATTCCAGAGACAAGACTGAATGCCAACTCTTGTCCTGACTAATAAATAATAGGTGTGAGTTGCTTAGAATGAAAATAGACCATAACAACAAAGTGAATCGATACGGTTGTTACAAAGCCAAATAATGACAGGGGAGGTTCTGAATCTAGGAAAAGGAGGTTGTGTTGTCGTTGTTGTTGATTGCCTTCGAGTCGAGCACAACTCATAGGGGCCCTATGAACAAAAGGCCTGAAGCCCCTCTACAACTATTGACATTTATCAAAGTTCATAGAGTTTCTGGAGGCATGTTGTTTAGGAAGTGGATGCCACTCAATTCCTTTTCATTACGGAAAAAGATTTTTTAAGTGAAATTTCATAATATGTTGTTGTTGTTGTTGTTGTTGTTGTTATGTACCATTGAAGCAGAACGAACTCATTGACCTACCAGGGGGATTTCAGAGGCATTAAATTGTAGAGGAGGAAATTGTTTCTCTTTCTCCCATGGACCAGCTGGTGGATTTGAACTGTATGCCTTTGAGTTGGCAACACAACTTCTTACACCTAAACCACCAGAAGGAAAATAACATTTTAGCAACACTAAACTTAAGCCGGAAGCAGGAGTGACATCCACTTCCATAAATAGCTTGCCTCTGGAAACCCTATGAACCTGGAGAAAGAATGAAAGTCACGCATGCAGTGTCAAGGACTTTTGTTCATAAGGGTCGCTAAGAGTCACCTACGACTAGATGGCACTTAACAACAACAACAAACTTAAGCCAAAGATCTCTGGCAGCTCAATAATTAAATACTTGGATGATAACCAAAAGATCAGCAATTTGACCATACCAGCTAACTTCATGAGAGAACATTGTGGTAGTCAGTTCCCATAAAGCTGGTTTGGCTATTGTTAGGTGCTGTCAAGTCCGTTCTGACCCATAGTGACTCAGTGAATAACAGAACTGCACACTTCCCAGTCCTACATGATCCTCCCAATTATTGTAAAGTATCAGCCCATGGTTGTAATCAAGGTACCAATCAATGAAGACCTGCCCCTTTTTCACTGACCATCTATGAAACATAATGTCCTTCACCAGGAACTGATCCCTTCGGATAATATATACAAATTATGAAAATCAAAGTCTTCACATCCTTGCTTCCAAAGAGTGTCCTGTCTGAACTTCCTGAGACATACTCCTTTATTCTTCTGACGATCTATGGTGGTATAATCAGTATCTTATGCCAGCACTCTACATCAACAACCCGTGTTATGCAGATGACACAACCTTGTTTGCTGGAACTGAAGAGGACCTGATGTACTTGCTGCAGAGAGTCAAGAACTGTAAGTCATCAATATGAATTGAGGCTTAACATTCAGAAGACTAAGATTCTTACCACTGGACTGATTGGCAGCACCATGATAGATGGAGAAGAGAGAAGAGATTAAAGTTGTCAGCAATTAGAGCTTGTTCAGCTCCATAATCAACATTCTTAGCACCAGCAGTCAGAAAATCAAAAGATGAATTGCATTAGGTAAATCTGTTGTCAGGGACCTTTCCAGAGTACTGAGATAACGATGTCAGTCTAGAAACTAAGGTGCACCTGATCCAGGCTATGGTCTTTGTAATTACTTGATATGCATCAGAGAGATGGACAATAACTAAGGATAATAGAACAAGTGATGCCTTTTACTTGAGGTGCTGGAGAAGAGTCTTGAATATACCATGGACCACCAAGAAAACAAATAGAGGGTGAAACCAAGTGTTGGAGGCTAGGATTTTTAAGCTCTGTCTCACATACTTTGGGCATGTGGCCAGGAGAAGAACATCATGCTCAAAAGGGTGGCAGGACAGTGCAGAAGAGGAAGACCCTGGGTGAGATAGATTGATACAGTAACTAGGGAAATGGGGGTTGGTGTGTCAGAATCCATGAGACTGGCTCAGGACAAGGCAGGCTTCAGAGTTGCTGTACAGGTAGGGTGGTGCAGGGTGGCTATTAGTCGTAGGCTACTCAATGGCCCATAACAACAACAACATGCCAACACCAGGCCTTTGGGGAATAATACATAATATGTTGTGCTATTTACCAAAAATTTGATGGTTCAAATTCATACGTAGCTCCACTGGAGACATGCAGGCAATAAATCTTCTTCCATAAAGATTTACAGCCTTGGAAACTGATAGAAGGCCACCAAGCATTGGAACTGATAGTGGGTTTAATGTTCTTGTTTCTTTCTTTGTTTGGTTGCCAACATGAAAATTTAAAGGCATCAATTTTTTGTTCAGCTTTCCCATTTGTTGTTGTTGTTGTTGTTGTTATGTGTTGTCGAGCCAACTCCAATTTATAGGGACCCTGTATACAACAGCTCTGAACCCTGCTCTATCCTGAGCCAACTTCACTGTCTCTGACACACCTACCCCATTACCCCAGTCACTGAGTCCATCCATCTCATATAGGGTCCTCCTCTATTGGACTGCCCCTCTAACATTCTAAACATAACGTCCCTCTCCCATAATATGAGGTAACTGGAAATATGGCTTGCATTTGGCATTTCTTAATCCTCAGTGTGACATCTTTGCTCTTTGTTTTTCTTTATGTTGCGATATGATGAATGTGTTATATTGTTGTTGTTGTTGCTGCTGCTGCTCCTGCTCCTGTTAGGTGCCATCGAGTCAAGTATGACTCATAGTGACCCTATGAACAAAAGATCTGAACCTAGTTCTATTCTGTACCATCCTCACACTTCTTGACACACAAGTGCCCATTGCAGCAGTCACCATGTCAATTCACCTGGTTGAGGTTCTTTCTCTTCTTCACTGACCCTCCACCCTTCCCAACATCATGTCACTCTCCAGGAAATAGCACCTCCTAGCAACATGTGAGGTGAAGCCTCATCATTCTTGTCTCCAAAGAGCACTCTGGCTGCACCCTCTCCAAGACATATCTATTTGTTTTCTTGGCCTTCCATGGGATTTTCAGTGCTCTTTTCCACCACCATAGCTCAAAAGCATCAATTTTTTTTCTGTCTTCCTCATTCATTGTCCAGGTCTTGGATGCATATTTATTAATCAGAAAGACTATGGCCTGAATCAGATGCACCTTAGTCCTCAAACTGACATCACTACTCCTCAATAATTTGGAAAGGTCCCTAATTGCAGATTTTCCTAGTGCAATGTGTCTTTTTATTTCCTGAGTGCTCATACCAAGGGTGTTGTGGATCCAAGCAAGATGAAGCTATTGACAGTTTCAATCTCTTCTCCATCCATCATGACACTATTGGTCCAGTGATAACAATCTTTGTTCTTGATATTGAAACTCAATCTATACTGAAGGCAGTATCCTTGATCTTCTACATCAAATGCTTCAAATCCTCCTCAAGTAAGGTTGTATCATCTGCAAAACGCAGGTTATTGGTAAGTCTCCCTCTGATCCTGATGCCGTATTCCACTTCATAGAGTCCAGCTTCTCGAATAATTTGCTCAGCATACAAATCGAATAGGTGTGGAGATAGAATACATCCCAGACACACTCCCTTCCCAGTTCCAAACCATGTAGTGCTCCCCTTCTTTGCTCACACAACAGCCTCCTGATCCAAGCATAGGTTCCTCATGAGTGCTCTGGGATTCCCATTCTTCTCAATGTCAGGCACAACTTGTCATGATCCACACAGTCAAATGCCTTTGCATAGTCAATAAAGCACAAATAGACATTCCTCTTTCAGCCAGGTTCCATCTGACATCAGCAATGATATCCCTGATGCCATGACCCGCTATAAATCTTGCTTAATGAATGTGTTATAGTTAACTATAGTTTGTAAGTTAGTTAGTTAGTTAGTTAAGCCTGTCCATTGTTTGCATGAAAGTTGAGCCACAGAGGTTAGTTGAGATTAATGACTGAAGATGTCCAGTGGTTCCACCAGACCGGTAAACCTTTGGGGCTTTTAAAAATGATTTTTCATTTGATTCTTCATTCTTTTCACAGTCATTCCTTTATTTCATCTTCTTTTGAACCATGTGTCTTTCAATTTTTTTGCACGTTTGTCATTGTTCTTAGGTGCTCTTGAGTCAACTACAGCTCACAGTAAACTAATGAACAACAGGTCTGAACCTCAGCTTACCCTGTGCCATCCTCACCATCTCTGACAGGCTCCAGCCCAGCACACAGTCACTGTGTCGGTCAGTTGTGTTGGGGTATTCCTCTCTTTGATTTTCTACCTTTGCCAGCATGAGATATTTTTCCAAGGATTAGCCCCTCCTGGCAACATGCACAGACAATGTGAGAAGAAGTTGTGCCATCTCACTGAATCCTCCAGTATGACAAAGTAATGGCTGAATCTTTTAACTTCTGTTTCAGAACTAGTGTCCTCTTTTGTTTTCTAACTACAGGTCTTTGCACATTTCATTATAATTTAATTTCGTGTTCTCAAGCTGCTCTTTGAAATCTTCCATTCAATTCATGGACTTCATCATTTCTTAGGTCACTCCATTCACTTGACCTACTCTACATTCAAGTACAAGTTTCACAACTCTTCTGGCATTCATTTAGGTTTTTTTTTTCCCACCCCATGTTTATGTTCTTATTGTTATTGTTTAATGATATTTTGCTTTTTTCCCATGTATGATGTCCTTAGTGTCATCTCACAACCTATCTGGTCTTCAGTTCAATGGCTCTCGTGGACTTGTTTTAATATTCTTCAGTTTCAACTTGACTTTGTATATGAACAATTGATAGTCTGCTCCACGGTAGGCCCTTGGCCTTGTTCTAACTGGTAATGTTGGGTTTTCCTATAATCTTTATTATCTTTTTCTGTAGACATAATAGATTTGGTTCTGTATACTCATCCAATGAAGGGCATATGTAAAGTACCACCCACCAATAAGCCTTTTCTGTCTCCTATTGCCATAATATTAGCATTGACTCATAATTGACTCTCCATCTATCAGGATCATTATTCATTAATGAATGTCATTGGTCTTACAAAATTCTGCCAAGCAATCTCCTGTGTCATACCTCTCATCAAAGCCACATTTTCTAACTACTGAACCTTCCTTGTTTCCAACTTTTATAATCGAATTACTAGTGATTATCAATACATCTGAGTTTCATGTTTGATTGATTCCAAACTGCAGAAGTTGATAAAAATCTTCACTTTCTTTAGCTTTGATCTTAGTGGTGGTGTATAAATCTGAATAATAGTCATATTAACTGGTTTTCCTTCAGGCATGTGGATATTTTTCTGTAACTGACAGCATTGTATTTTTTTATTTTATTTTTTTTAGATTTTACCGTTTTATTCTTAGCACACACTGCCAGTAAATTAAATTTACTTTCTCAGAAAGTGAGGCACGTAACACGTACAGGGCCACCAGAATAACTGACAGGTACTGATAGAAGTGAAGATGGCTTCATTTCCTTTGTACATAACTGGGTGATTTGTGCACTTGATCTCAGCTCTGTCCGCTGGTCTGAGAGCTGTATTGATGGTCTCTGCTTATGGCTGCTCCGCTGTTGTGCTGTTCTTGGTTTTCCTTTCAGGATCAATGGGTGCTTTCATATAAAATCTTATTTTTAATACCTTCTCTGGTAATTCTTTCCTGGATTCTTAATTTTGCACAATTATATCTACAATGGAACCAGTATCCTAAAGTCACCAAAATAAATCCTCCTACTCCAACATCACATGATCTTCTAATTTTGCTCGTTAATAAAAAATGTCCAAGGCCAGCCACAACAGATCCCAACGAACCACACAGTACTGAGTCACGCGCACAGGGAATGTTCTGGACATCTAAAATTCCTAGAAGCTTGAGGACTTCCTGTTTCCGGACTCGCCGGCTTCCCACTCAGCGGCCATGGCTACGGCCACACCAGCATTGTATTTTGGAATAGATCTTGAAATGTTCTTTTTTGGTACTTACTGTAATAACATTCCCCTTCAGTTTATCATTTCTGGCACAGTAGACCATATATGGTCAGATTAAAAATGGCCAATAGTGTCCATTACTGCTTATTAAGTCCTCAATTGTCAATCTTCAAGTATCTCTCTTTTTTTTTTACAACTTCCAAATTTGCTTGAGTCACAATTTACATAGTCTATGTTCTAGATATTAAGGAGTATTTGCAGTTATGTCTCTTTATTCTGTTTTGTGCCACATCAGCACATGACGTTTCCACAAGCTTTATTTAATCTACATAATTAAGGAAGATTCTTATTTAAGGGGGCATATTGTATTTTAAATATTTTTCCAACCTTAGGGATTGGTCTTCCAATCCTAAATCAGACAATATTCTACTGTTATCCATATAGTTTTTACTGGCAAAAGTTTCAGAACTAGATTCCAAGTCTTTCCTAGTATTAGTCTGGGATGTACCCAGCATGGGTAATCCTGCTGGTACTTGAAATACCAGTAGTATAGCTTCGAGTATCCCAGGAACATGAAAGCCATTGCAGTAGGACAAACTTGCAGCCCAGGGTCTTGAAAATCTTAGGGGGGGGACGAACCTCTTTACTGTGCAACAAGAGTTGAACTAGAAAAAATAGCCTAAAGATTTAAAAAGAAAACTCATATTGTTTAATCATTTGTCTAACCTGAATGGTGGAATGTAATGCTGCCACCACATAGGTTTGTGGTGACAGTGGTGATAGTATGAGTTAACTAGGCAAGACTGAGTTCTTGATGATGAACATGACTGGAATATGGGCCACCTCCAGGGCTGTCTTTGAAAATCTTCCCATGCACCACTCTGGAAGGCAGTTTGATGCTTCCTCAAAAAGTTGAACATAGAAATTCCATATAACCCAGTTAGTCCACTGCTTGGAATATACCCCAAGAAATATAGAACTGAGGCACTAATGGAAACTTGTACACCAATGTTCATAGCAGCATTATTCATCATCGCAAGAATATGGAAAACAGCCTAAATGTCCAACCACAATTGACTGGATTGAGAAATTATGGTACATTCACATGATGGAATACTACAAAGCACAAAGGAGCAATAGTTTTGTAAATTATTACCTAACTTGGGAGGAACTGGAAAGCATTATGCTGAGTGATCTCAGTCCCGTAAGGACATATACTGTATAAAACCATTATTGTAAAATGAGTATGAGGATTCAAAGGGGGGAGGGTGGAAGCAGAGGAGTGAGGATGGGCAGGGGTGTGGGTGTTAATCACAGGGTCGCACATTTGATGGGGAAGGTGAAGGAAATGGGAAAGATCCAATGTGAAAAACAATGTATTTGAACTCTGTAAATAAACCAGTATACAACTTAAAGCAAAACCCATAAAAAATCTTTCCATGCACATTCTTCCTGGCCCTTCCCTCATTCCTACTGATGGGGATGGAGAAGTCACTGGTTGGCAATGGCAGGACCTCTTCCTACCTGAGCCTCTGCATACAACGGAGCCTCTGTCAACCTCACTCCTATGCCCTGAGCAGTTATACGAGTAGGAACTAAAACACTAGTTCTCTGAGCTACAACGTTTTGGAGTCTTATTTGTTAGAATAGCCTATCTTTCTTACATTCACGTATGCCGCTTACAATTCACTTTTTAATATTTTGTAAAAACAATAAAAATTCATTGAAGAAAAGTATTGTAGCTACAGAGAATTTCGTTTTGACCTCTTTCTTTATTTCATTACTTATGATTACTAACCTGATGAAATCTACTGTTAATATAACCATCTCTATTTCATTATTTTTATAAGACAAGGATAACACAATTTTTAAGACTCATTGACACTGAAAAATATCATGAGCATTTTTCCCTCTGTATTATCAAAAATCATTTACAATGTGTTTTTGAATGTATGTATTCCCAAAAGTACACAGATTATTAGAAAATCACAGTAGCAGGTGACAACTCTCAGAATGCTTCTCAAAAACCTCATTGCTACCAAGTCAGAACTGACTTATAGCTGATGACCCTCCAGTAGGTTCTGAGACTAGAAATCACATGGGAAGAGATTACCCATCTTTTACCCTCAGAGCCCTGAGTGGATATAAAGTGCCAGAGAGGGATGACCTTGGGTTTATTAGCCCAATTCTCTACATACTATGTCTCCAAACTGCCTTTTCAGAAAACTTAGCTCTCATCTAATAGGATGGATGTGTACTTGAACTATTTGGTTCTGGTCATGGTTGATATCAGGTGACAACATCATGGCAGAAAACCCCAAAGCAGTGTGTGCCTGTGCTTTATTGAATATACAGAAGCACCAAGTTCCATCTTTGTTACTTATTAGTTGTCTGGCATAGGCTACTTATTACTTACCTTCCGCTTGCAACATATTAAAATTCACACAGTTGTTACAAGAATTAAATTATTTAATTGCTCCAAAATGTTTACAAAATGTTGACTATAATTACTACTGTCTCTCAAACCAACAGAATTTGGATGGCACATGGGCAGGAAAGAAAAGTAAGCTTAATTAAAACAGGAAGCAAACCCTAAAAGATACTAAACGCAGATCAGTGGTTAAAAGCATAACTCTGGAGTCAGACTGAACAGTTATAGACTCTGACTCTAAACTTCTTAGTCCCTTAGGCAAGTTAGTTTCCTCATCTGTAAAATAGGCATTATAATTATGTCTATTACATTGGATTGTTCAAAAATACAAAAAAAAATCAAACTCATTGCCATCAAGTTGGCTTCAACTAGTGGCAATTGGATTTCTGAGGCTGTAAAGCATAATCGAAGCTGACTACCTACCTTTTTCCGGAGGTGATCCTGGTGGATTTGAAGCACGGTTAAATGAGTTACTGAGGAAATCATGCTCAACAATGCCTATCATAAAGCACTGTACACTTGTCAAGTCAATTCTAACTCGTATGACCTTATAGGACAAAGAGGAACTGTCCATAGGACTTCCAACGTTATAATCTTCATGGAAATGGACTATAATGTATTTCCCCAAAGGAGAGGCGGGTGAGTTGGAACCAGTTAACTATGAATCAGACTCTATCCCACAGGAGTGGCTCTTACCCATCTTCCAGGTTAAGTGCTAGGCTATTAATCAAAAGGTTGATGGTTCAGACTTCAGAAGGAAGGCCTGGCAATCCGTTTCTAAAAAGCCTTAACCTTGACAGCGCCATGGTGTACAGTTCTACTCTGTAATACATGGACTCACCAAGTCTCGAAAGCAACATAATGTCAACTGGCTTGGTTTGATACTCCTCTGAAAAGTGTGTCCTCAAAGAAAATGAACCAAGATTTTTATAAACCATGTGTTCTCCTGACTCCCTGGAAGTGGGTTACACCTGCACACTCATAGACAATTCTGCTTGTTTTCCCAACTTAGTTCCTTCTCTCTGGTTCTTGGGCCTCTACCAGCTTGGTATTCTGTAGCACAGGGGATAGCAAAGCATTCATCACCCAGCTTGGACAGGAATCACATCTGAAAGCAACTGCATTTCCTTGAGGAAAGTGGCTTCTGTTCTTACACAGCATCTCTGGTTCTATAAGACAGGCTTCCGGATGAACAAAAGTGTTCTCTCAGATAATACGTTTGCCCAAAGAACGTCCCTGTTGATTCTGAGACTTGGAGACTGAAACCTATTCTCAGAATCCAGAATTGAATTAGGCCACGTCTTTCTCCTACTACTATTTTTCATCAATACATTATCTAAAAATCTTAAATTATGACTCATGCTCCCCTAAAAGCCCTTCATTATAATAGCTACATTTTAGTGGTAATTAAGCTTAGCCATTTAAAGCTTTGACAATTGGCAATTGGGGGGTAAGGGGTGGGAATAATAACAACACTTTTCTGAAAGTGTCTGATAAAAAACATTTCTTATAGTTTTTTGACCATTCTCATTCTGGTGGGATACTTTCCAAGAAAAAAAAGTTTT
>NW_006399754.1:1713576-1726927 GCF_000299155.1 Elephantulus edwardii
AATGTTTATTAGTAATTATTTTAATACCAAAAAATGATGTTAAAGTCATATCAGGGCATCAAATTCCTAATTGAAAGCTTAATGTCTAACATTTTATTAAAATGCCCCTAAGTACTATGTTATTGTTAGATGCTGTGGAGTTAAGTGATTTTACAAACAATAGATCAGAACCTTGCCCTATCCTGTGCCATCCTCGTAAGCTCTGCCGCACTCATGCCCCTTGTTACAGCCACTGTGTCAATTCATCCCCCTGACAGTCTCCCTCTCTTTCCTAATCCTCTACCCTTCCCATCACAATGCCATTTTCCAAGGACTAGAACTTCCTGAGGGAGCTCTGGTGGCCTAGTGGTAAGAAGCTGAGCTGTAATCCCAAAGGCACACAATTAAACTCCACCAGCTGCTCTGCAGGAGAAGGATGGGCAATCTCCTCTCATATGGTGAACTGCCTTTGAAAACCCACTGGAGGGTCAGCTATGGGTCGATTATGGCTCAATGGGACACAACACCACCACCACAACATTCCTTCTTGAGAGAGCTCTGGTAGCCTAGTGGTAAGGAGCTGCACTGCAATCTTAAAAGCCGTCCACTAGCTGTTCTGCAGGAGGAAATGGACAGTCTCCTCCCAGGCAATTTACTAACTCTGAAAGCCTGCTGGAGGGTCAGCAATACCATTTACAATAGCCAATCACAAATTGAGATACTTAGGAATAAACCTAACTGGAAACAAAAAAGACCTTTACAAAGAAAACCTACGAAACACTTCTGTGAGAAACAATATAAAAGACCTAAAAAGATAGGAAAATGTACCCTGTTCATGGACAGGAAGACTCAATATAGTGAAAATGGCAATCCTACCAAAAACAATCTCCTGCATTGCTTCTCCCCTATTTTATTACATAAGGGACTCTAGGTCCTTAGGGAGTTAGAACTGAGGTACAAGCAGAGATTTGAACACCAATGTTCATAACAGCATTATTCACTATCACAAGAATAAGAAATAACCCAAGTTGTTTCCACCACAGTGGTACATTCACACGATGAAATACTATGCAGTATACAGGAGCAATGATTTTGAAAATTACTACATAATTTGGGAGGAACTGGAGAGCATTATGCTGAGTGACCTAACTCAGTCTTATAAGGACAAATACTGCATAAGACCATTATTGTAGAAATAGGAAGATAACTAGTAAAATGTATATGAGGATCCAAGAGGAGGAGAGAGGCAACAGAGGTCTGAGAATGAATGGGGGGGGAACATCATAGGGTCTCACAATTTGGTGGTAGCCGGAGGGGGTAGGTAAAGGAAATGGGAAAGATCTAGCAGGGATCTGGAAAGGCAGGCTAATGGTGAGCATAGTTCAATGATGATTACTTTTATAAAATATAATGAATGCCCGAAGGCACACGGTTCAAATCCACCAGATGCTTCACTGGAAAAGGAGGGGCAATCGCCTCCTGTGCCTGTAAGATCTGACAGCACACGACAAGTAATAAAAAAATAAAATTCAATTTAAAAACAGTTACAAAAAGAGGCGGCAGGATGGATTGAGGCCCAAGGCCGTACATAGTTTGATGATTTCTACTCTATTTGAAGAGTGAAGGGACAGCACAGAAGAGGGAGACCCTGGATTAACTCTGCTGACCCAGTAACTGGGATAATAGAGGTAGCTGTGTCGAAGACAGTAAAATAAGTTCAGGTTAGGGCAGGGTTCAGAGCTAATGTGCATAGAGTCGCTATGAGTCACAAGGAACTTGATAGCACATAACACCAACAACTGTATTTGAAAAATTCGTAGGTAGTGCTAATGTTAATGCACCTGGCTGCTAACTGAAGTACGCTGGAAGAAAGACCTGGTAATCTAGTGACAGTAAGTAAGCCCACAAAAGCCAGGTGGAGCACAGTTCTACTCCGAAAGTGTCATCATGAGTCAGCAGTGAAGCAAGAACAACTGATGTTTTGGTCCTATATTCAAAAGTAAATACACAAAAATTCAAATGGGGTTACCTTGTCCTGGACCACACCAGGGGTAAATGGCACGACCAGGTGTGGACAGTATGAGGCAGAACCAGGAGGAAAACAAATAGACATTTTGGGATCTGAAGTAAACCAATGATAAATGGGAAATAGAATCTTAAGCCTTTCTTTCAAGAAAATAAAATTGTTAACTGTCTCCTTTTCCCCAGCAAAAACTTCAGTCCTGACATGAGAAATGCTGATATTAGAAGATATCAAGGTCAATTTGGGTTTTCTTACAAGCAGATATCAAGCTGGAAGTAGGGTTCTAAATGCCTGGGAAAGATAAAGGAGAGGGAACAGGAAGAGGCAGGAAAAAACTTCAAATGTGATGCAGGTCTGACTGGTGAAGCACAGTGGGGTCTTCTCTTGTACAGCACTGCTTTGAGATAGTCACAGCCCGGCCAGTGGGCAGCTCTGGAGAAACGAGTGTTCTGTAGAGGAATGGCTGGGTTCTACTCCTCCCATTATGTGCATTTTTAAGGATGGAACTATGTCATGCAAAATGTTAAATGCTGTTGAGTCGACTATGACTCAACTATCCTAGGAACAAGAGATCTGGACTGCTGTTACCGTGGGTGTTGATTGTGCGTCCAAGTGAAAGGAAATGATTGGAAGTGGTCCCCCAAAAGAAATAGAAAAAAACCTAACCCTGTGCCATGGAGGCAAGGATGACAAAGCTTTGTCATGTTGCTAGGAGAGCATATTCTTTGGAAAAGAATATCATGCTTGGAAGGGTGGAGGGTCAGTGAAAGGCAGGAAGACCCCCATCAAGACGAGATGGATTAACATGATGACTGCAGCAAAGGGCTCAAGTGTGTCAGAGATGATGAGGAGGTCACAGGACAGGACAGGATTCAGTCGTACTCGATTCAACGGCACCTAACAACAACAATTACCCTGCGTCTATAACTATGACTCTGCGTGGAAATAAGGAAATTGGTTTCTTCTATTAATTAGGTCTGAACGGTACAGGGTGGGAAGCCTCATAACACCTGAGTGGTTTCTCATAGAAAGAGTGTAAGAGGAAGAGAAAACATACACAGGGTACAGAGATGCCATGAGAAGTCCATCTACAAGTAAAGGCACACCAAGGACCTCAGAAGCTAAGAGGCTCACAGAAGGACCTTTAGCCTCCAGACCTGTGAGAAAGTACATCTCTGTTTTCCAAAGTCATCCACTTGTGGTCTTTTTGCTTACAACAGCGCTAGGTAACCGGAACACTCAGTCATTGCCTGGAAGCAGCTCAGGAAGAACGTGGCCTTGGCATGAACCCTACAGTGACATCAAAGCCGCAGCAATGCTGAAGTCCACGTCCAACTGATCTCTTTAGAGTAGGTCACCTTTGAGGGAGGTGGGGTGCACACCTCCGTGGCAGAAACGTCCCAGTCTTCAACCCTAAACTGACCAATTTAGTAATCTTGTGGGGTTTGTGTCTTTAACTACTGAATTTTTGTTTTAATCTGAATCAGCTCTTCTATAGAGCTCTTTGTGAGTTTTTTTAACTAGTTAATGTATTTGCCTTCTAAAATAGTGTTGGCTCTCAATTTCTGTTTGATATTTGTTGTAGTCAGGAAGACAGAGAAGAAACTAGAAGGAAATTACAGAAATGTTGCAATAGAATAAAGACTTCTTCATCTGGTCAAATATGTGTTTTTGATCTGGACTTGTTATGAACTTGTTTTAATAATTCCTGCAGACAACTTGAGGTCAACATGTTCTCTGAAAGATCTATGACTGAACAAATGGTCTGCTTTATCCCAAGACCCCAAGGGGCAGCAATTCCACAGCTATTCTGGTGGGCATTTATTATGTCAGACTTATGGGGCAATCTCCTCCCATGAAACTTACGGCCTCAGAAATCCTAGGGAGGGTCAGCTATCAGTTGGTTCCAACTTGAGTTTTTGAAAGAGTATCCTCAAGAAGATGTGAGGTGGAGATAAGATCATCAAAATAGAAATCATTTGTAAAATAAAAAATAGTACTCAAATGTAGGATGCTATTGACAATTTCTTTAAAACTGTTAACTTATCCAAGGGGGGAAAACCACAAACACTATGTGGTCTGAAATAAACCACTTATTAGAGTGGAGTCTCAGAGAGGAATTGGGATGTGAGACTTGGGGTGGGGTGAGAAGCAGGAAGCCTGGTTTCCCTCACTGCCAGCACTCCCTCAGAAAATCTGTCATCATGCTCTCTGTGTAGCCTCCCAGCACTTGGTCAACTGTCTCAGCACTGTAGGTGGTCAATACACATTTAACCAAGTTGAGTTTTGTGGGCAATTCCTCTTTTTAACTGCTAATCTTAAAATGATGGGAAGACCTCAAAGCACACAACAAAACATCAGAAGATAGATGAGTAAACAAATAGATTGTCCAAGGACTAAGCTTTTCTGGAAACTTCTCATCAATCCACAGTGCTGTCCAACTTGGGACAGTGAGCCAGGCCTGGAGCAGTAGTGAGATGGGAGAACAGGCGGGGGGAAAGACATGTGTATCTGAAGTAGTTTGGAAAGGAGGTGAGGAAGAAGGATAGAGAAAAGAGGGCAAAGGGAGCGAATAGCTGATATTTAATACACTGCTCTCTCCTAGCTCTGGGTGCAGAACCATAGGGAGTTATGCTGCTAATCCAAAAATGATGCCTTTCTGGCACCAATCATTTCTCTTGTTTATCCCCTGGAGCCATCAAAATTAACTTGTAAGGGAAGGGGCTGCGTGTAAAAAGACAGGGAAAAAACAGGTAGAAAATGTCTCACACAGCTGGCCTCAGACAGAGTTTTATGCACTGTGAAGGCTTCTTTATAAATACTCTGTACATGAGTCAGTCATCTTTACAAAGATTGTATGTGTATGTATGATTAGCATGAAAGTTTACAAAGCAAACTGGTGCTTTCTTCAGCCATTCATACACATTTTGTTTTATAACAGTAATCGAGGCATGTTGGGATGTAGGAAAATGAGGAAAACAGTGAACAGAAATCTTGAAAATATGGCCAGCGTTCCAAGTAAGGATAAAAAGCCACACTCCCGGGCACAAAAAAACACCATGTCTCACACTAACCTAATCCTATATCATAGCTTCAAGTTGTTTTTCAGAAACACTTGTGCTCAGAACCAGTTAAAACGAGAACTTGCATTAATAAGTGATGCCTGACATCCTAGAAACCTCTGGATGGTTGCCTTCCACACCTGATTTCCCGTTTCCTCATTGTTATTATTATAGGTGCCACAGTGTACTCATAACGACCCTATGGACAACAAATCTGAATCCTGTGCCATCCTCATCATCTCTGACACACTTAAACCCTATTCTATTTATATATATTTTTTTATTTATATATATATATAATTAATTTTAATGAACGTTTACAGAGACTTTGTATTTCCATTGATTCATTGTTGCACTTTTCTCCCTGTCCAACCTCACCCCTCAGTTCTCTCTTCTCTTTGAAAAGTAAAAGAAAAATTCTGTCATTGTTATACAATCCCTCCCCTAAGTCCACTCCACTATGCAGCCTTCATTTTGAAAAGTAAAAGAAAAATTGTTTCATTATTATACAATCCCTTCCCTCAAGTCCACTCCACTATGCAGCCTTTGTTTCTGGACTCCTGTCATGACAATAATACCTCTATAATCTGTTTCAATGCAGTATACATAATGTATCCCATCTTTCTCAGTCTGCCCCAATCCCAATGTTAGTCCCATTTTACAACAGTGGCACTATGCAGTATTTGTCCTTTTGTGACTGAGATATTTCACTCAGTATAATGTCCTCCAGGGTCACCCAGTTTGAATAATATTTCATGAGTTCCTTGTTTTTCAGTGCAGCATAGTATTCCATTGTGTGAATATACCACAACTTCTCTATCTATTCATTTATTGATGAGCATATATGTTGTTTGCAACTCTTCGCTATTGTGAGCAAAGCCACGATAAAACATGGGTGTGCATTAGACCCATCCTTGCATCACTGCACCAATCCATCTCATTGAGGGTCTTCCCCCCTTTCGCTGTCCCTCCACCTTTACAAGTATGTCCCTTTCCAAGGAACACCTTGAACAATTTTTCCTCATAAGCATACCAAATAGTCTCTTGGGAGAGACTTGGCCTGCATTGCCTTCGGGTCCACTATGTCCACTCTTACGAAATATTTTTCTTTGAGTAAGTTCTTTGCTTACATGGCAAGTTTGGTCTCTACTCTGTCATTCTTGTTAATAGGAGAAAGAACATTTACCTTGCATAGGGTGGTACTACAACTTAGCTGCAATACCCACAATGTAATTGCACTTTCCCCACCTCTTCCCTGTGTTTCTCATTTCCATTAATCCTTCTATACTACCCATTTCTGCTTCCTGGGTTTTATCGTTTGCAAAATGTTGCTCATTTAACCGCATGGGGTTGACAACTCTAAGTAGTTACTGCCTCCCTGGTAAAAGTGGCCACTTGAGAGTCCTGTTTAGTGTTTGAAGGTTGGGCCAAAGAAGTTTGTTTTGTTCTGGGTTTGAAGGGTGACTCAAGACCCTAGTTTTAAGGATTCCGTCCATCTCTAAGGGAGCAGAAAGCTGGATTTCTTTTTTATTCCACGTTTTCCCCCAACCAGTCCAGGATCTCCTACTGTGATCCTTCTTAAAGTATCAGTCATGATCGGCAGCATCTAGGCCTTCTGGTCTCAGGGTTTTGGAAGTTGAGGTATGAGTAGCTCATTATTCCTTTAGACTAATTGATTCTATATCTCTTTGCTTTTCTTCTTTTGTTTATTTTGGACAAAGAGAAACCAATTGGTGGTCGTTTAGATGGCTGCTCACAAGCTTTTAAGACTTTGGTTGCTATCCATTACAGTTGGTGGTGGTGGTGGTGTGCACCGTGCAGTCGGAACCGATCCTCTGGCAGGTTTTAAGCGGCAGTTACTCACATGGGAGGAGATTGCCCATCCTTCTCCTATGGAGCAACTGGTGGCCTCAAACTGTGTGCCTTTAGGATTGCAGCTCAGCTTCTTGCCACTAGGCCACCAGAGTAAGATGAAAAACATTGTGTTTATGGACTGTGTTATGATCAGTGACCTCAATGTTCTCTGAAACTATAGTCCTCAAGTCTTGCAACTAATTCCCACAAGTTGTTATCTTATGACTGGGGTTCATTTTCTTGATGTAGCTGTCATGTAAATTCCCTCACCTGGCTAACCAACCACCTGTCCTTCATCAGACCCTGTGGTCGACATGGATCGGTTGAGCCCCCAGATAGAAGATTTTGGACTTGTCAGCCTCCACAGGTTTTATGACAGCCATGTAAGTAATTTGCCTAATAGTTTGTGAATGTCTATGGCATGTTATACCAAACAACGGGATCCAAAGACAAAGACAGGAGGGAGAGAGGGCTGAAGGGAAGAGGAATCAATGATGTTAGAAAAGATGAAACAGAAGTTTGGGAAAGTTACACATTCGAGATATCTTTAATGTCAGAATCATAAGAGCTCTGAACTAAGCTTTCTAAAAGAATTCATTTCTGTACCTTGTTGTTGTTGTTGTTATGTGCCATCCACTTGCAACTCATAGTGACCCTATGTACAAGAGCCCTAAATGCCGTTCTATCCTGTGCCAATCTCGCCATCTCAAACACACTTATTCCCACCACTCCACTCACAGAATTGATCCATCTCATTGAGGGTCTTCCTCTCCTGTGCCATCCCTCCACTCTCCCAAACATGATGTCCCTCTCCAAGGACCAGTCCCTCCTTGCTACATGCCCAAAGTATATCAGACAAAGCTTCAGAATCCTTGACTCCAAGGAGCATTCCGACTTCACCTTCTCCAAGACAAACCTGTTTGTTCTCCTAGCAGTCCATGGTATATTCAATACTCTTCGCCAGCACCACAGCTCAAAGGCATCAATTCTCCTTCTATCATCCCTATTCACTGTCCAACTCTCCAATGCATAGCACGTAATTGCAAAGACTATAGACTGGATCAGGCGCACCTTAATCTCCAGCCTGACGTCGTTGCTCTTTGGTACTCTTGAGAGGTCCCTCACAGCTGACTTTCCCAATGCAATTTGTCTCCTGATTTCCTGGCTGCTGTTACCAAGAGTGTTGACTGTGGAACCAAGTAAACTAAAACTATTAACTATCTCAATCTCTTCACCATCCATGCTGTTCCTATACTTACCTAAGCAAATATTTTCAGATCCTCAAAGTAGGAAAATATTTCTAAAAAAAACATTAAAAAACTCAAAACCATGAGAAAAACAATAAAGTCACATACATTAAAGCTAAGTATTTATTTTCATCAAATGATACTACAAAGAAAATAAAAAGATAAATCATAAAATAGAAAATAATGTTGTTCTTGTTGTTAGGTGCCGTTGAGTCTTGAGTTGACTGTGACTCAGCAATCTTTTGAACAGCTGAGAACCTTGCCCTACCCTACACTATGCTCACAGTCTCTGATATGCCCATTGTTGAGAGTCACTATATTAATCCGTCTTGTTGAAGGTCTTCCTCTTTTGTTCTGATCCTCCACTTTCCCCAGCATGAGGTCTTTCTCCAAGGACTGGCCCCTTCTGAAAAGATGCCCAAAGTACATGAAACAGAATTTCGCCAGATTTGCCTCTAGGGATCACTCTAGTGGTACTTCCTCTAAGGAAAATGTGTTTGTTCTTTTGGCAATCCATGGGATAGTCAGAACGTTTTTATAACACCACAACTTAAAGGCATTGATTTTTCTTCTGTCATTCTTATTCATTGTCCAACTTTCAGATGAATAGGAACAATTAAAAAGATCATGGCTTCGAAAAAATGAATATAAGCAACATCATTTAACTGCTCACATTGAGGGTGGGGAAAGATAAGGCGTGAATCAGGCCCACTTAGTCTTCAAACTGACATAATTGCTCTTTAGCATTTCAGAGAGGTTTTTGACAGATTTCCCCAGTGCAACATATCTTTTGATTTGTGGACTGCTAAAACCGTGGGTGTTGATTTTAGATTCATATAAAATTAAATCATTGACAACTTCAATCTTTTCTCTATCCATCATGATGTAGAGACGTCTGGTGGCCTGGTAGTAAGGAATTGTGCTGCCAATCCAAAGACATGCAGTTCGAATCCCTCAGCTGCTCTGCAAGAGAAAAATTCAGTCTCCTCCAGTACAGTGTACTCCATTGGAAAACCTGCTGCAGTGTCAGCTATGAGTTGTTTCAGACTTAATGGCACAAATATCATAATGTAGCCTATTGGACCAGTGGTGGGGATTTTTACTTTCTTGATGTTAGGATGTAACCGATCTTGAAGACGAAGACTGTAGTCTTCGATCTTCTGCAGCAACTGTTTCAAGGTTTCTTCACTTTCTGAAAGAAAAGATACAACTCTGAGACGGGCCTTTCCTGATTTTAAACTTGTTATGTCTGGACAATTGCTCTTTGGTTTATGTCTAGGTTTGTATGAGAATAATTGTGTTCTGAGATTTCCCACTCTTCTCAGTGTTTACCATAATTTGTTAATTACTATGACAATTTGTTAATTGACTATGTCAATTGCACAGTCAAATATATTTGTAAAGTCAATAAAACACAAGCATCTTTCCTAGCCATGCTGCCTATGGCTCAGTTCAACTCAAGCAGCCACAAGAGAATCAGGAATAGGATGAGGGTAAGGAATGTGTCACTCACTGCCACCAAGAACAACCATTGTCATAAGACTAAAACTAGATGGCATCCCACCATCATTACTGAGTCTTTTGATCAAAGAGTAAACAGAAGAAATGTACAACAGAATACAACAGAATTTCAAATTCTCATGGAATCCCGACTTTCTGATGTCACTGAGTTAGGGAAAAGCACCCAAAAACCTATGATTCTTTTCAAGCTTAAAGATAATCAATCATAGGATCTTTCAATATAATCACACGGTTTTAATACTAGATGATGAGCTTGCTTGGGTAGTTGCCATCATTGTTGTGTTGTTGTTAGATGCCACTGAGTTGAGTACAACTTGTATCATCTCTGATAGACTTAACTTCATTGCTGCAGTTACTGTGGCAATTCATCTCAGCAAAGGTCATTCTCTCTTTCACTGACCCTCCACCTTCCTAAGCATGATGTCCTTCCCCGAGGAATGGCCTCTCCTAGCAACATGCCCAAAGTGTTCAAGGCAAAGGTTTGTCATCTTTGCCTCCAAGGAGCATTCTGACTGTACTTTCTCCAAGATATATCTGGCTCTTTTGGCAATCCATGAGACATTCATTGCTCTTCTCCCACACTACAACTCAAAGGCTTCAATTCTTCTCTCATCTTTATTTATTGTGAAGCTTTCAGATTCACAGCATGTGACTGAAAAGACCATGACTTGAATCAGGTGCACCTTAGTCTTCACAGTGATATCATTGTTCCTCAATAATCTGGAAAGGTCTCTGACAGTAGATTTACTTAATGCACATCATCTCCTGAATTCCTGACTGCTCTTACCAAGGATGTTGATTGTAGATCCAAGTAAGATGAAATCATTAACTACTTCACTCTTTTCTCCATCTATCATGATGTTGCTTATTGGTCCAGTGGTGATGACTTTTTCCTTCTTGAGGTTGAGATGCAATCCATATTGAAGGCTACATTCTTTGATCTTCTGCAGCAAGTGCTTCAAGTCCTTCTCAATTTCAACAAGCAAGGTTGTATCATCTGCATAATACAAGTTATTGGTGTCTTCCTCTGATTCTGATCCATATTCTTCATAGAGCCCAGCTTCATAAATTATTGATTGAATAGGTATGGAAAAATGATACAACCATGCTGCATATCTTTACTGATTTTAGCTTAATTTGGAAAAAAAGTGCCTACCTTTAACATTGTACATTTTAAAAATTATTTTTATGCTTTTAAATTGCATATATTCTGTTTCACACTTTCCTTCATTAACTTTATGTTTCATACAATCATTCTCATACATTGTGTACTATTGAACCATGGCCCCATTTTTCAGGTCCCTGCCAAATCTTTCACATTTCCTTACCCACTCCGTTATTGTATTTTTTAAAGTAATTATATGGGATCAAGTTGACAAGAGCAACATGAAAGATTAGATGAGAATTTTAGGGCACAGTAATCTTATGTTATTGGTAGTGGAACAACTTGGAAGAAAGAGAATAAGAATAAATGAACAACTTAAAGATGGTAATCAAAGTCACTGAATTGTATGTGTAGAAATTTTTTACTTAATGTAAGCTTTACTGTGCAAATTTTTATAAAAAAAAAAACCCAACATAAATGTTTTTTAAGAAAAATCCAGATAGTGATTCTATCTAAGATATTGCAAGATGATATGATTCAAAAGGAAGAAAGAGTGATGTCAAGGACATTAGCAATGTTTTAGTTCTTGATCAGGTTGTAGTGACACAATTATCTACTTTAGAATGAATGGTTCTTTAAGTGTTCCGTTTGTTTCATTCACTGTTTCTATGTAAGAACTATCTCACATTAAAATTAATGCATGGGGGAAATTAATACATAGAATAAAAGGGCTGGACTTAATGACCTCTCAAATTTGTAAGATTTGAGAAATAAGTGACAATAAACTTCCCCTCATTGTGACTCATATTTCTTGTTTATTTTTATCATTCCCATGAGCAATGAATTAAGATTCATTGGTAAATCAAGAAATCCAAACCCTATGCTATAAGATGGATAAAGCTCAAACACATTATGCTAAGTGGAAAAAATCAAACACAAAAGACAGTATTTTTTTTTTTAGTCTCTATATGAAATATCCTTCTTCGGTAAGTCTATACAGACATAACACAGACTGGTGCTTGTCAAGGGCGAGGAGAGGGGAGAATAGGGAGTTGCTGCTTTACAAATATGGAGTTTTTATGGGATGAAAAAAAAGTTCTACAAATACTGATGAAAATTGTTGTTTTGTTATTTGTTGATTGCCTTCAAGTTGAGCACGACTCATAGTGACAACTTTTTTGGTGAGTTTTGTGTTCTGTGAAATTTCTTTTTAAAAAATTAGGAGGGGGAAAAGGAGGAACTCTGCTTTGACATCAAAATCAAATTCTATTATTCACCACTGTGTTGGCCACAACAATTGCATGTACAACAGAAGAAAACATAGCCCAATCTTGCACTACCTCCACCATCAAGGATGTGTGTGAGTCTGTATTTTGTAGTCACTATGCATTTAGAGTCGTTTCTACCCAACGGTATTTCCTGAAATATTTCAGTGTTGGCCAATTCTTTTTAGTGATTCTGTATATTCTTTCTGTCTTCTTTTGATGTTTCCTGGATCATTCAAGATTTTTGCCCATAGCATCCCTAAGTATTGCAACTCAAAGCTTGAACTTGGTTTTTAACTTCTTTCAGCTTAAGAAATGCTGAGCGAGTTCTTGCCTTTTTGTTCTCCAATTCTAGGTTTCTGCACATTCTGTTACAGTAGTTTAAGGAGTAATGATGTCAGTTTGAGGACTAAGATGCACCTAATTAAGGCCATGGTTTTTTCAGTCATTTGCAATGCATCTGACAGCTGGACAATGATAACAGAAAAATAATTGATGCCTTTGAACTGTGGTGTCAGAGAAGAATACTGAATATCCCACTAACTGCCAAAAGAACAAACAGATAATTCTTTGAGAAGGTGCAGCCAGATAACTCCTTTGAAGTAAGATGATAAAATTTCATCTTATGTACTTTGGGCATGTCGCAAGGAGAGGTTATTCCTTGGAGAGAGACATCATGGTTGGAAAGGTAGAGGGACTGTGAAGGAGAGAAAGATCCTCAACCAAGTGGATTGACACCATGACTGCAGCAATGGGCTTGAATGTGTCTGATTGTGAGAATGGCACATGAAAGGACATGGCTTCATATGGTCACTGTGAGTCATAATTGACAACAACAGCAGCTACCGAAGGGAGCTTATCATGTAGCATTACATTAGAAAAAAAATGTTTTTTTGCAAGCCACAGGATTTTCACTGGCTAATTTCCAGAAGCGGATTTTCAGACCTTTATTCTTACTCTGTCTTAGTTTGCAAGCTCCAGTGAAACCTGTCCACCATGGTGACTCTGTCTGGCACACCAGTTCCATAACATAAAGCATTGCAAAACCAGGAGAACCCCCCTAGAATGGCAAAGGGGCAAATGAATGGCAGAAAGTAAAAAACAAACTGTTCAAGAAAACTCAAAAAGGCAGATCCAAGAACGTACTAGAAAGGCAAAACAATCTTATTGCTGAGGGGAAAAAATCACTTTCCAGGATATTCCAAATATTGAATTTTCCTAACATATTTCTACCAGCCTTACCAGTGGCTTGAAATGAGACAGGTATTCCTTGAGATTTTTTTTTTTTTTTTTTG
>NW_006399754.1:1728022-1729965 GCF_000299155.1 Elephantulus edwardii
GGTCAATGAAGGGATCATTGATGGCAACAACTTCCACTTTGCCAGAGTTAAATGCAGCCCTGGTGACCAGGCACCCAATGCGGCCAAATCCGTTTACTCCGACCTTCACCATCGTGTCTCAGGGATGCGGCTGAGGCTGCACAAGAAGAGAGGGCAATCTGGATCAACGAGGAGCAGAGAGCCGAGATTGTTTTTAAAATGGGGGTAGTGAGGCAGAAGAAGAAGTCTGGGCTCTGTGTACCCGAGAAATTTCTAACTAGTTTTCCCCTAGTTTAGCCTATTCATTAATTCATTCATTCAATCAGCATTGAGTTGTAGTTGATTTTACAGCACTTAACAGAAGAGCTCTGGTGGCCTGGTGGTAAGAAGTTGCACTCAGCAACCCAAAGGTATACAATTCAAATCCATCAGCTGCTCTACAGGAGAAAGACGGGCAATTTCCTTCCCCATGATTAACTGCCTCTGAAAGCTGCTGAAGGTTTAGCTATATATTAGTTCCAACTCAGTGGTACACAACATAACCACAGCACTGTACATACCAAAGGGGAGCTTTCATAGTGGAGGTGAGCCAGTCCAAAGGCGGCACCTCCCTGGAGATTCGAATCCACCAGGAGCTTCATGAGACACAAATTAGCAATCACCTCCTGTTAATTTACAACCTCCAAAAGCCTGCTGGAGATAGACACCAATGAGTATTGATAATACAATTATACATATGAAAGGAGCCCTGATAGTGTAGTAAATAACATATCAGGCTGCTACAGGCCAGTAGTTCAAATCTACCAGTGACTCAACAGGGGAAAGTAGGCCATCTCCTCCTGTAAAGATTTACAACCTTGGAAATGCAAAGGAGCTTTGCTATGCATCAAAACTGACTCAACAGTCATGGGCTTAAGCTTTTTTGAGCCTGACAGGTCAAAGTTCAGGTCTGTTGTTCATGGAGTCACTATGAGTTGTAGTCAACTCCATGCACCTAACAACAACATTTTCCCAGGAGGGTACTGGACTAGTAATGACAGAGGGCTCAGTTTCTACTATCAAGTAGAAGCACTATTGCAGCAGCACGAAAAGTATCCTGATAGATGAGCACAAAATGCTAAGTGAAAGCATTGCAAAGGCACCATGCTCTGTCCAGGGCAACATCAAAAGTTTTCCAAATGACATTACAGTAGAATTTTATTTTATTTTATAAAAGAAAGTTTCCATTACTACAAGAAACAAAGAGAGACCTGGAGAAGTGGAAGAATATCCCTTGCTCATGGATAGGAAGACTCAATATTGTGAAAATGGCAATACTACCAAAGGCAATATACACGTTCCACACAATCCCAATAAAAATACCAATCCCATTCTTCAATGAGATGGAAAAGGTAATCTCCAGTTTCATTTGGAATGGAAAGAAGCCCTAAATAAGCAAAATGCTCCTTAAAAATAGAAAAAAGGTAGGAGGCATCTCACTCCCTGATTGCAAATCCTACTACACTGCTATAGTGGTTAAGACAGCATGGTACTGGTACAATGACAGACACATAGATCACTGGAATAGCATTGAGAACCCAGATATCAGCCCAATTTACCTATGGTCAACTGATTTTTGACAAGATGAAATCAATTAATTGGGGAAATAACAGCCTTTTTAACAAATGGTGTTGGCAAAATTGGAAAAATATCTGCACAAGACTCAAGCAAGATCCACACCTCACTCCATATACAAAAACCAACTAAAAAAAAAAAACTCAAGGTGGATCACGGGCCTAGGACTAAAACCAAGGATTATAAGCTTCATTAAAGAAAAACTTGGAAGAACCCTACTTGTCCTAACCCACAACATAAACAGTCTTCCAAGTATCCTGAAAAACCTACAGATAGAAGAAGGTAAAATAGATGAATGGGACCTTCTAAGAATCAAATTCCTATGCACATCCAAAAACTTCTCCAAAAGG
>NW_006399754.1:1730920-1754039 GCF_000299155.1 Elephantulus edwardii
TTAACAGAACAGCAAGCAACAAATGCTGGTAAGGTTGTGGAGAAACTGAAACCCTTATTCACTGTTGGTGGGAGTGTAAAATGGTGCAATCATTATGGAAAGTGGTGTGGTGCTTTCTCAAAAAGTTGCAAATAGAGATACCATTTGACCCAGCAATTCCACTTCTGGGAATATACCCTAAAGAGACCATAACTGACATCCAAGCGGATATATGCACACCCATGTTCATCGCAGCTTTGTTCACAATAGCTAGGAATTGGAAACAACTTATGTGCTCATCAACAAATTAATGGATAGAGAAGCTGTGGTATATTCACACAATGGAATACCATGCTACATTGAAAAACAAGGAACTCATGCAATATTATTCAAAATGGGTGACCCTGGAAGACATTATGCTAAGTGAAATATCTCAGTCACAAAAGGACAAATACTGCATGGTGCCACTGATGTAGAAACTGACTGACATCAAGGTTAGCATAAGACTGAGAAAAACTGGATAGATTATGTATACTGAACTGAAACAGATGAGGGAGAGAACAGTCTAAAAGTGATATATGATAGCATATTGTGATTATCACAGGAATCCAGAAATAAGGTTGCATAGTGGAGTGCATTTGAGGCGGTGGGAGTGCATGGGGCCGGGGTGGGGGGAGATGAATTGTATACCAACAAAGAAGTTTATCTTTTGCTTTTCAAAGAGAGGAACAAACTGGGAGAGGGGTAAAGAAAAAAGTACAACAATGAATGAATGAATGAAAATCCAAAATCTCTGTAAATGTTCATTAAAATTAATTAAAAAAAAAAGAAAGGAAGTTTCCAAGTTATTATCTGGGGAGAGTGTTCCAGGAAAAGGAGTATATGCAAATCAAGAGAAGACAGGAAGGTATTATTCTCACCATGTCCTTTCCCAGTTATATACTAAAGCAGGTGGTAAACTCCCAACAAGTACCATAAGAAAAAGTTGAAAAATAAAACCACAAACTTTGAAGAGAGAGTTCTAGAGGAGCCTTCTGTAGTTGGCAAGATTCTGAGCGTGAGATAGCATTCTTTCTGCCACTCTGATCAAAGGCCATTCTGTGACCATTCTGTTTTGATGCTCTGCCAAGACCTAGCCACGCAACATCCAGATCACTACCTTGGAGCCTAAAGAAGTGAGGCTGGATCATGTAGGGCAAGAAGACCTGTCCTGGGTCTCTCTTATATCTGCTAGTGCTTCACTCAGTTCCTCTTATAGGGAAAACCGTAAAATTGAGTGCTCTTACTGTTCCAAGACAAAAACCTGTTATCAGTTCGCTCAGACTCATGGCAGCCTGATGTATAACAGAGGGAAACATGGTCCTACGTGGCCTGTCTTCGCATCCGTATTCCATGTTTCAATTGCCCCATGGAGGCTGTTTGCCACTTTCACCAACCTCTACCAGAAGGTCGTTTTCCAGTGGCTTTCCTAATGGCATGTCCAAATGAGTGAGCCTCACCATGCCCCCCTCTGAGCAGCATTCTGGTTGTACATCGTCTAAGACTGCTTTGTTCATTATTTTGGCAGTTCACACACAGTCTACGCAATATTCTTGGCCAAGGCCATGGTTCTGATGGCCAATTTTTCTGTCTCTTTCTTCATTGTCCAACTTTTCTATGTAGATGTTGTTTCCAAGCAAGTCAGAAATGACACATAGCTAACCCTCCAGTGAGTTTTCAAAGGCAGTAAATTGTACTAGAGGAGATTGCCCGTCCTTCTTGCATGGAGGAGCTGGTGGATTTGAACTGTGTGCCATCAGGCAGATGAAGCAACTGAAAAGGGTACTGAGGAGCCAAGAGACCTTTGGCTTGGGTCACAGGCCTACATCTCTGTCTTTTATGAAACCCATTCAGTGAGTTCATTTATTTTGCTGAAAATCAGGAGGAGGTACAAGAGGTTTCTTTAACCACAAACTTTGCTAGAACCACCTTAGAAGGACAGGCTTGGTAAACACCCACATCTCTGCCCAGCACAGTTAAACCACCTTCCAATTGTCAAAGCTTCTCCTCAGACCCAGGAAAATAAATGCGGGCTTTGTTTATGTTTTTCTGGGTTGAGTTTAAATGTCAGCTTGCCTCCATGCAGATGAAAGCACTTGCAAGACTATTGGCTAGTACAATTCAACTTAAATGCTCACATGTGATTTACTTGGTAGCAGAGTAAATTACACAACGTGTTTATATCAGCCTTGTCAACAGCAAAATGAAGTCATTTAGCAAAGAGTCATCTTGATGCAGGATGCCTCTGTGGTGCTGGAGTGAAATTTGATGGGAAAATATCAAGAAACACCATCTGTGTTATGATTTATGACAATGCAAAAGAATAAGACTGTGAGGCACTTTGGAACTCCTAAAAACTCGAAGGGCTAAATGCAACACTTGTTACTGTATTTTATGATCTGAATACATTCTAAGTATATTTGTCTCTGAACTGCAATGCAGTTCCAGGGAGAAAAAAAAAATATTTTCCTTAAGTCTGATTTGTTTTGAATAAGGACAGTCATGGGAAAGTTAAACATCAGCTTATTAAAACTTAAGCCAACAGTCAGAACAGTTTAATTACAGAGAATCCGTGCAATTAGAGCCTGTAGAAGACTTGACTCAAATGTTTCCATATTTTTTTCCTTGCTTTTAAGGCCAGCTTCATCAGCCCTGCATTTATTAAGAATTGTTGCAATGGAGCAAACATACCCAAGTTAAAAGGAAAGAGAACTTTAAGCTGCTGGGATATCAATTAAGTCTCAATGTGGTCTTTTAGAAAAAAATTTATCACGATAAATATTAAGATTTTTTAAGAAATTAGTTGTTATGGTTGTGATACTGGTTGTTATAAACCAGTGAGTCATAATCAATCAACCCATAGCTGACCATCCAGCAGGTTTTCAGAAGCAGTAAGTAAACCCAGGGGTGGAAATTGCCCATCTTTCTCTCATGGAACAGCTGGTGGATTCGAATCACATGCCTTTGGGCTGGCTGTGCAGCTCCTTATCCAGGCTAAATGTCTGTATAGAATAAAGACACTACTATGTTCTGTATTTAAGCTAAATAAATTCTATATTTAAGGACACTACACATTTCTTGCTTAAATGCCCTGTAATAATCTCCCTGGAGGCAGTTGCTGTACACGATACTATTCATTCTCTTGCAAGCTCTCCAGAATACCCGTGTTCACACAAGGTTCATAATGGGGATGATATCTCAGCATATTCAAATGAGAAAAGTACATTGTCTGATCTGGGAGGAAAAGAATCACAAGATTTGCTAATGATACTGACATACAACAACTCACTGCCATCAAGCTGGAACGGACTCAGAGCTGACCCTCCAGCAGGTGTTCAGAGGCTGTAAATCACATGGTAGGGGATTGTCCATCTTTCTCCCCAGGAGCAGCTGATGGATTTCAACTTCCTGCCTTTGGACTGGCAAATGTGCAAGAATGTAATCCAGGGACCGAGATCTGGGCACAAGGTCACCACGTGAAGAGAGCAGAGGATTCCAAACTGGTAGCAGGGAAATAGGACTTCAATGTTCCAGATAGAGGACCTTGCACCAAAGCTAGACCCAGAGGAAATGAAATGAAAGATCCATGAAGATGTTATCTCTTCCATAGGCAACTTTCTCATGTATGTGGCTCTTCCGCGAGTCACTCCATTTATCTTAAAGAAATTGGATAGCATATAAAGATTCGGCGTTACATGTGAAGGCATGATATGAAGACCTTGGTTCAAGTTTCCACTCTTATTTGCAAATAAATATACTCAGAAAGACCTAAGAAACTCTCCGATTCAAGGGACCTAGAAATTCTACTTGCTCAGAATAATTTGCACTGAGCTTTCACAACTAAAATAGAAAACTCAGAAGTATGAAAGGTTTTCTTGTGATCATGTTATAAATGTATGCCTGTGATGTTCAACCTCCAAGAATGCTGGTATAATTGTAAATAATGCCAAATTTCATTTTCTAGCAAGTATTAATTATAAGAGAAGTGTGTCTGAAGGGGGAAAAAAAGTAATCCAGAAAATAGAAAGTAAATTCCATGAAAATTCAGGAACTCCTCACCTCAGTGACGTTTCTGAGGGTCCAGTGATCCAGAAGGTTGGTGAAAGACAGGACGAGACGATGGATTGACACAGTGACTGCAACAATAGCCTCACGTGTGGATGAGATTATGACAATGCAGCACTGTGGGGCAAGGTTCCAAGCTGTCATTTATTGGGTTGCTGTGAGCAGTAATTGACTCGGCAACCCCTAATAATTGTCAGGTAGAGAAAAGGGAGTTGCTGCATCTTGTACCGCCTACCACAAAAATATTGGCACAATACTTACTGGCAGTTTCTGGGTATGATGGGCAATTTCAATCACATTTAAGTGTGCTACATCAACGCATTTACCAGATACACTGCCAGTTCTGAGTGGACGAAAGATCAAGAAAAGCTCTGAAGCAAGACCAGGTTGGTGTATGTGGTGCTTTATCCATTCAGACTTTATAACTTAGCGTATTTGGCAATAGCCAATGGTAGAGAAAAAGGAAGTAAATACAAGAGCATGAAGTTACATGTTGGTCTTATTCAAGAGCATTGGTGCAGAAATCATAAACAAAATTTAGCAAACTGAACTTGTTGTTGGGTGCTGTCCTCTGTCCTGTGCCATCCTCACAGCCTTTGCTACACTCAAGCTCATTACTGCAGTCACTGTGTCAAGCCACTTAGTTGAGTGTCTTCCTCTCTTTCACTGTCTCTTCACATTCCCTTCACTTTTCCAAGCATTATATCCCTCTCCAAGGAATAGCTTCTCCTAGCAACATGCCCAAAGTAAGGGAGGCAAAGCTTCAGCTTCCTCGCCTCCAAAGAGCACTCTAGCTGCACCTTCTCCAAGACATACCTATTTGTTGTTTTGGCAGTCCATGGGATATTCAGCACTCTTGTCCAACACCACAACTCAAAGATAGCAACTTTACTTCTCTCATCCTTACTCATTGTCCAGCTTTCAGACGCTAAACTTAGCTGCATGGAAAACAGTAGTCTGTGAGTTCAATGAAGGCAATTATTTCTGATTGGTTTTGTCACTACTGCATCCTCGATTTCTTGAACACTCTCTGGACTATGATAGGTACCCAATAAGGTTTTTATTATTTTTATAATAATTTTAATGAACATTTACAAAGATTTTGGATTTCCATTCATTCATTGCTGCATTTCTCTCCCCGCCCAGCCCTCCCCACCACCCAGTTCGCTCCTCTCTTTCAGAAGTAAAAGTAACACTCCCTCTCTGATACACAATCCCCCTGCACCCTTCCCACCACCCCAAGTACATTCCACTATGCAACCTTAATTGTGGACTCTTGTGATAACCATAATACCCTATCATACATCACTTTTAAATTATTCACTCCCTCATCTGTTTCAATGAAGTATACACAATTTATCCAGTTTTTCTCAGTCTTACCCCAACCCTGATATCAGTCCCATTTTACAGCAGTGGCACCATGCAATATTTGTCCTTTTGCGACTGAGATATTTCACTCAGCATAATGTCCTCCAGGCTCACCCATTTTGAATAATATTGTGTGAGTTCCTTGTTTTTCAATGTAGCGTAGTATTCCATTGTGTGAATATACCACAGCTTCTCTATCCATTTGTTTTTTGATGGGCACATAGGTTGTTTCCAACTCCTTGCTATTGTGAACAGAGCCACGATAAACATGGGTGTGCATATATCTGCTTGGATGTTAATTATGGTCTCTTTGGGATATATTCCCAGTAGTGGAATTGCTGGGTGAAATGTTATTTCTATTTCCAACCTTTTGAGGAAGCGCCATACTACCTTCCATGTGGTTGCACCATTTTACACTCCCACTGACAGTGAATAAGGGTTCCAGTCTCTCCACAACCTCGCCAGCATTTGTTGCTTGCTGTTCTGTTAAATTTTGCTATTCTGACTGGGGTGAGATGATATCTCATAGTTGTTTTGCCAGTAATGTTTTTAAATGAATGAATGACTCTCAATTTCATTTCCTTCAGAAGTGTGAGAATAATTTATTAGTAAATCCGTAAATGCATTTCTTCAATGCTTTCATTACATTAAAAATGAAAGAATGCACATTTGATCATTTTTAGCTGTCACATTAAAAGCAGTGGATAAAATTCATCACTGTCTAATTTTTTCCAAAAACCAAACTTCTTAGCAAACTAGAAAACATAACATGAAAATAAATATGCTATAAAATAATATATTGTAATAATGCATATATCTAACAATTGAATATTAGGTACATTTTGGTAAAGGTAACAAAATCCTAATAGTACATTTTGGAGATAGTGATAACTTGTTATTAAAAATTATATTAAAAATCTGACTAAACTAGAATTATATCATGTTTCTAATTAAGATTCAATATATTAAAATATCATTTCTTCTCAAATTGATCTTTAAGGTAAATATAATATAATTGTAAGAATGTCAACAGGATTTTTATTAACTATATTTTATCACTTTCCAATTAATAAACAAAACTCTATAAAAATTCATGATGATACCTTAAAAATAAGACATACAAACTTCTTATGGATGTATATGTATATGTGTCAATGTGTGTGAGAAGAGGGAGTATAGTTTCAGAGTCAGATATGAAGACTAGTAAATAATAATGTATTATCAGTCCAGATGTAAATCATTTGACTGGAGAAGAAAATAGAAAGGCCAGCATATATGGACACTTAAGGCACAACAGAGAGGCACTCTCTTTCTCTCTCTCTCCATCAGAACTGCCTAATAGTTGCCCCTCCATTGGGTTTCCAAGGCTGCAAATGATACAGGTAGAGATTGCCACGGTTGGGGTGGCCTTTGGCTTTAGCAGTGTAACTCTGTGTAAGGACTATGCCACCTGCACTTCCTAAACAAGCATACGTTGTTGGTTACTACCCTCAAGTCGAAACTGACTCATAGCTATGAGTTTTCATAGGCAGTAAATTGCACAAGAAGAGATTGGCCATTTGTCTCCCATGGAGCAGGGTTGGCAGTGGAGTTCCTTGCCATTAGGCCACCAGAGCTCCCTAAAGAAGAATATAGACAAGGGAAATTCCCATACACAAATGGGAGAAGTATATCAATTACACCACTTTGAAAACCAGGTACGATCTAGTGAAAAATAAAAATTAATATCTTAACAACCCAGAACACTCTTCAGTATAAATTCTCAAGCTTCCTTTCTCAGTTATGTTTTGTTTTTACATTAAAAAAAATTTAATACTTCCTATTAGTACATTTGACATTGCAATCCAGTACTCTTCTATAAATTTAGAAAAATAATAGTTTAATTGTTATTGTGTATGATACATTCTAAAATTATTTTTCTTTTCTTTCTTTCATTTTTAAGTGCTGCTCAAAATTCTTTATAATATACTCACTCCCCACTTAGCAACATGGTTAGTTTCCAAAGATCAGGGCTTGTTGTAACAGTGAGAAGTCATGATCTGTCTTTGGTGGTGGTGACCCATTTCAGCCCCTATCTCTCACAATCCTTTGGGTACCCCAGGTGTGTCTCTGGATGGTACTGTAGGCCCTCATTGCCCCAGACTTCCCTGACCACCTTGGAACTCATAATTGTTGGAAGGTGGTCATGACTGGGTGTCACTGGTCATGCCACCCCATCCTGAGGGGTAACTGTGTGTGTCCTCCTCCTGTTGCCTCCCCTGCCTGTCCTGAGTAGGCACCTTACTAGCCCTCTATTTGCTCTGGCCTCAGAGACCAGAACAGCCCCTTCCTGCCACCCCCTACTAAGCTTCCCAGAACTCTCAGACCCTCACTTGGTCCTCTGTACTCACTTGTGACCTGTGTTATCAAACTATTGTCCCATGACTTATAGACTGGCATGGATGAGCAGGAAAAGGCACCTTGCAATCTCTCACACGGCCCGGTCATCCCTAGGGCCTTTGATACAGCCTTTGCGGTGACCCTGAGAGCTTGCCCTATACCTCCCTGAAGGCTTGCGTGAGGCCTGGGCCATCAGAGACAGTTTCCAAAGTTGTAAGTAGGAAATATCAGCTGACAAGATAATCTATGAATGAGAAGTCGCTGTAATTTAATTTCTCACAAATAGGATTTATAAACATTAAAAGCATTGTTAAAAAATGGAAACAGCCTAAAAGCACATCAAGAGGTAATTTTATAAATAAATGGTCCTTACCATACAGTGAAACACAATATAAAAATGAAAAGTATGACATGTCAACACAGATGCACCTCAAACACTTAAGTCTGAGGAAAAAGACTGATGTAGTCAAAATTCTTTTTTAAGAATAGTGGTTTTTCTTAATGCTTTTAGCAGTGAGAGCTTATATTTTGATTTATTATTTCTCAATGAAGTATATTTTACTTCTATTTGGGACCATGGGTCAGTGATAGAATTCTTGTCTTCTTTCAAGAGACACAGTTTGATTTCAGCCAATGCTCCTCATGCCCAGTCACCAAGTGGCTATCTTTCCTCATGTTGCTGTAATGCTGAATGTGCAAGAAAGATGGACAATCTTCTCCTGAGTGATTTACAGCCTCTGAAAACCCATTATGAGGGTCAGCTTTGAGTTGGATCTGACTCAATGGCAAAAAGTTTTTATAAGGCTGAATGAGTGTTGGTCTTTTCTTCTTATCTCCTTTCAAGGAGCAAGGTCCGTCCTTTTGGGAATATAATTGTTTAATAAATCTATCATTACTATTTACCCTAAAAAAATGCTTAATGAGTGTCAGTGGGACTTCCAGACTTAAGAGAGATTAGGAAGAAATGCCTGGAAATCTACTTAGAAAAAGCAACCAATGGGAAAAACCTCTCTGATCTCATTAAACTTGGTTGCCAAGAGTTGCAGGTCAACACCCACAACAAGCATTCCTTAAGTCTTTGTGTCAAATACAACTTAATGAAACTTAAAAGGAAATTTTCAGCTCCACAGAACCATGTCGCCTAGACAGTGTTAAGAAATGCATGTTACTAATCACTACCTCAAATACTTTGGGCATGTGGTCAGAAGAAGCCAATCCTAGGGGGAAAAGGTGTCCTGCTGGGAAAGGTAGAGGGTCAGGGAAAGACAGGAAGAGCCTCAAGGAGATGAGTTGATGCAATGACAGCAACAATGGGCTTGATCATGGTAGAGATTGTTATGATGGTACAGGAAAAAGCAACAGTCCCAACCTGGTTTTCACAGGGTTACTATGAGGCCTAATTGACTCGATAGCACCTGACAACAATAAAAAAATCTCAGAGAAATTAGACAATAAACCATTCACACTTTTAGGGGCAGAGATTTTTTTCCTTTTTTTAAGCCTAAATCTTAACATCCCTTCCTTTTTCTTTCTAATCCTCGCCTGTTACCAAGATGACCCACGGTGACTTTCCTGGACCTGGTCACTTTTAATAATCAGCGATTTACAACCCTGTATAACAAGACATTTTGAAGATCCCAACTTACCTAAATCTCATTTATGAACAAAGCAAAAAATACAATAAAGCAAATAGCTTGGAAGACAAAAAGAAAATAACCAAGTAGGTAAACCTGTAGCATTCAAATCCACTGTATCTTGAGGAATATCTTTTCAAGAAAAGGAAAATAGAGATGAGAACATGATTCCAACATTTTTAATACTTAATTCCAACATTTTTATCCTCTCTTAGTTTACTCCAGTTCTACTTTTAATATCAAGCATATTTATTAGATTATTATACTATCAAGAATTTCTAGAAGAAACTTAATTTCTTTGCATTGCTTAGTTGACCAGGAAATTACTATATAGTTCTATATACCAGTAAAAGTCCAATATCACTCTAGTGTGATTTTTTAACTTCAGCTAATATCAGCTGACAATTTCTACTTTTTTAACTTCCCCGTGCATAATTTTACGACTAAATTTGTAAAGGGCTTTTTATTTGCTTGTTTCTCTGTACATCTTCTCCCCCAGAGGGCTGTTTGGGTTCCCATAAACTTGGGGTTTCGTGAACGACCCAGTTTGATAAAATTGTCTTAGAGTCTGTAAACAATATTTACAAGTCTTTTCTGCTCTGAAAGCTCTGGAAAGCTCTTTAGGAGGGTATAATGTATGTGTACATGCAGAACTCTCCCATCTGGGAGAAGCAATTCCTCTATGTGATATACTTTCTCATCTCCTTTCTCTTTGAAGGGAAAAAAAGTGTTCCAGACAAAACATGCAGGGGAAGGACTTATGCAAATAGTCCCAGTATTGACAAATTGGAAATTCCACCAGGCCCAAGAGTGTTGTTGTGAGGTGCTGTCAAGGTGACCAAGACTCAAAGGGACACTATGAAAAACAAATCTGAGCCTTGCCAAATCCTAATGCATAATACATTAACAACGATTGAGAATGCATATTGAACTCCTACAGACAGTCTGGTAGACACTTAACACTGAAGACTCACGATGTTGTTGTAGTGTACTGTCGAGTTGGAACTGATTGCTAGTTGACCCTTCAGTGCATTTTCAGAGGCAATAAATCACACAGGAAGAGATTGTCCATCCTTCTCCCTTGAAGTAGTGGTTGATTCGAACCATGTGCTTTTGGGATTGCAGTGCAGCTTCTTACTTGTCAAATCAGACAACAACTCATGGTGACCCCACATCCAGTCCCAAGCCAGTCCTGTGATTGTTTGCACATCAAGTAATTGTGATCCACAGGGTTTTCACTGACTGGTGTTCATAAACAGATCTCTAGGCCTCTCTGCCTTGTTTGTCTCCATCTGGAAGTTCTGCAGAAACCTGTTCAACTTCATAGCAACATGCAAGTCTAAACTAGCAGTAGCTATACATGAGATGGACTGGCATGGAGCCCTTACAAAATTACTCTAGTAAATAATAATGTTCTGTCCATTTTGCAAATGCAAAAACTAAGATAGAGAAAAGGTTTGTTACAATTCAGTGCTTCACAGCCAAGTAGTGGTAGAGCCAGGGATTCAAACACAAGGTGGTTTGACTTCAAGAGCTCAATCTCCTCCACTATTATATATGTCTCTTTTTATAAAGCCTTTTGTGTAATAGAAGGAGCTCTGGTGGCCCAGTGAGTAGGGAGTTGTGCTGTTAACCCCAAAGGCAGCATTTCTCTGCCAGTTCAAATCCACCAGTCACTTCTTGGGAGAACAACAAGCAAGCTCCTCTCATGCAATTTGCAGTCTCTGCTGGAAGATTACCTCTAAGTCAATTCAGGCTTGACGGCCATGAGTGGAAGTACATGTACATTACAACATATAGTAGGTGCTCAATAAAAAGTTAATGGGTGATTAAAATTAGATCATAAGTAAGGTTCTTGAGCCGTCCTGGATTTTGTCATGCTGGAAATTTTTCTCCAGTCAGTGCCTTCTTTATCTAATCACACTGTAGAGTAGTTATTATTCTTTCTACAAAGATGTCACTAACTTGCCCCTTACCCCTTGTTATTATCCCATTCCTCTTTGATCCCTCACAATCTGTTGTCTTAAAAGCAGAAACCAAAGTCAAATTACAAATTCACCCAGGAAAGAACTAAATAGAGGGGTGTGTCATGAGCCCATTAATCATGTAGAATCAGTCAATTCTAGACTTGAATCTCAATGATCAAAAGACAAAATTAGCAGTCCCAGGCCTCTCTTGGTGTTTCTCTTCTTAAGTCTCAAATAAACCTTGGACTGCAACACTAATCCATTTCTCATGTTTTCCAAGAACTCTCTAGCAAAATTCTTAGAACAGAAAAGAACCGAGGACATGGTGTTTTCTCTACTACGATTTGAGCCCAAGTATGTGTCTGAGGTGGTTAATCTCCCAAGATTGTGTCCCTGAAGTAATGCAGGCAAAGGAAAAGGGCAGGGAGCAAACAAAAGACTTGCCTCAAGTATTTTTTTAATTGAAAAATGTGGCAATCTAGCTGATGACTCAATATTCATGGGCATGTTGTCAGGAGAAGTCAGTCCTTAGAAGGAGAAATCATGCTGGAAAAGGTAGAGGGTCATCAAAAGAGAAGAAGCCCCTCACTGAGAGCGATTGACACAGTGAATGCAACAATCATGGCGGAGATCAGAGGTGAGGAGGATGGAGCAGGGCAGGGCAGGCTCAGATCTGCTCTTCTTCAGGCCCCTATGTCATAGTCAACTTGGTTATTTCAATAACAATGTCAAATCAAATGTGTATTATTATTATTATTATTATTATTATTATTCATTGGAATGTAGGGGCATACATTTCACAATTGTGTCACGCTGTAGCACAGAGCTGATAGTGAAGCATTCTGGGCAGGCTTGGACCCTCTATAGACTGAGAAGTTCACTCCTTCCTCCTCCTGTCCATGGTGGTGAAGGTTGTGATTGTCATCATTTTGTCTCCTATTCATAGTAAACTTATGCAAAGCAGCATCAATATTGCTCAGTCCTACACCATCTCTATGATATTTGATGTATATCTAATGCTATATCTTCTTTGACTAGCCTTGATCCCATTGGTAAGACTGCTGTATTAGTCCTTCTCATTGAAGGTTTTCCTCATTTTTTTTCAATTCTCTACACTGCATGGTTCAAAATTAGGAAAGGAGTGTGTCAGGGATGTACCTGTCCCCTTATCTTTTCAATCTGTATGCAGAACAGATCATTCAGGAAGCAAGGTTTAATGAGGAGGGATGTGGCATCAAGATTAGAGGAAGACTCATCAACAACCTACAATTTGCAGATGATACAACCTTGCTTGCTGAAACTGAAGAGGACCTGAAAATCTTATTGCAGAAGGTCAAGGACTGTAGTCTTCAATATGGATTGAAGCTCAATAACAAGAAGATAAAGATTATCACCACTGGGCCAATTGGCAGCACTATGATAGATGGAAAAGAGATTGAGGTCATTAGCAATTCTAGCTTGCTTGGATCCACAATCAACACTCTTAACAACTTATTTATAATTTTCATATTTTTTTGTCTTAAACCAATTTTACATAATTAATTTACTGCAGAATAGTGACTTTTTAGCCTTTAAAAACTTTTCGCTATAATATACTTAATTTAACTTTTCTCTGTAATTAATAATAGCTACTATGTATTTCACATTTCTGTACCCCACCTCATGCCAGATACTCTAGTATTTGATAGTTTTTTTAACGTGTATCTTATTTGAGCAAACTTAAAAATATCTTAATTGTATATATAGGTGGAATTTATACCTAATCCAGCATTTTGCCTTTGTGAAATTATTGTTTATTTTGCTTTTGTATAATCACTACATAACATTGTGTGTTACAGAATACTGAAATTTGACCAGCCTGAAGAGTTTTTACCTTGTTCAAAAAAAAAAAAAAAAGAAATTTAAAAAAATTAATTGCATTGAGAAAATCTGCTGTTGGGGACCTCTCCAGAGTGCAGAAAAGCAATGATGTCAGTCTAGAGTCTCAGGTGTGCCTAATCCTGGCCATAGTCTTTGCAATTACTTGTTATGCTTCAGAGAGCTGGACAATGACTACGGATGACAGAAGAATCAATGCCTTTGAGTTGTGGTGCTGGAGAAGAGTCTTGAACATACTGTGGACTGCCAAGAAAACAAATAAGTCTGTCTTGGAAGAGTGAAACCAAGTTTCTCCTTGGAGGCTAGGATTTTGAAGCTCCATCTCACATACTTTGTGCACATGGCCAGTAAAGACTGATTCTTGAAGAAAGACATCATTCTCAGAAGGATGAAGGGACAGCACAGGAGAGGAAGACCCCAGATGAGATGGATTGATACAGTAAGTGGGGCAATGAGGGTTGGTGTTTTGGAATCAGTGAGACTGGCTCAGGACAGGGAAGGATTCAGAGCTGCTGTACATAGGGTTCCTATGGGTTGCAGGTGACTCAACAGCACTTAACAACAACTTCAAACCTAATGCAACAGCACTATTATTTTTAAGGCAGTGCAAGGTACAGCCTAGATTTCTTATAATTATGCTATACTTGTCAAATGGAACATCTTAATACCAACAATTTTCTGAATTACACCTGACGTGGCATTTCAGTTCTTCTCACTGAAGCCAGTTTCTGAGTGAGTCACCATCGATTTCAAGCTTTCTGTCCGTGCCTGGTAATCACAAATCAACAAAAACATGAAAGATTAGATAGAAACCTTAGAAGGCAGTGAGTTTATAACAATGGAAAAGAAACAACTCAGAAAAGGAAGGTGGGGATGTTTGCAACTCAAAGAAGGTAATCGGTGTTACTGAATGGTAGGAGTGGACACTGTTAGGTTTATACCGTCTGTCCTCAGAAACAACACAACTAAAACCATTTTCTAAAAAGTCAATAAGCAGGCAGTAGGTTCGGTCTATGATTTAAAAAGCAAGGCTGAGGTTACGCAACCAATGTCTATTCAGATGTCCACTAAAAAGACTCAAGTTTTATTGTTGTTTTATTGTTGTTGTTGAGAAACATGATTTTATTGTGCTGATAATTTTATTCCTAATTAATTTTTGTTAGTAAAAGACCTGCCCACAGTGCTGCACTCAAATAAACACTATAGATGTGTTCTGACCACCACTACCATTATGTTCTTTCCCAGGGTTCTGTAGTCACATAGTACTGTAAGTTAGTAGCTTTCCCTTCCCTCCTTTTTTAAATTTTTTTTATTTATTGAGATTTTAGTGAAAGTTTATAGAGAACTTAGATTTCCATTCATTCCTTGTTGCGTATTTTCCTCCCTTCCTCACCCCCAAGTTCACGTTTTCCTTTGGAAAAGAATTCTTCCATTGTTATACAGACCCCTATCCCCAGTCCACTTCACTATGCAGCTCTTATTCTGGACTCTTTTCATGCCAATAATACATAATCATATATTTCTTTTATACAGTTTTCTCCCTCATCTGTTTCAAAGCCATGCATGCCACAAAAAGATAAAGGTAAACAACCCAATTGCAAAACAGGCACAGGATATGAATAGACACTTCATCAAAGAAGACATTCAGATGGTGAACAAACAAATGAAGAAACATTCAAAATCCCTAGCTCTAAGAGAGATGCAAATCAAAACAACTGTGAGATATCATCTCACCCCAGTAAGAGTAGCAAATGTCAACAGAGCAGCAAACAACAAATGATAATGAGGCTGTGGAGAAACTGGAACACTTATTCACTGTTGATGGGAGTGTAAAATGGTGCAGCCACTATGGAAGGTAGTATGGTGCTCTCTCAAAAAGTTGGAAATAGAAATACCATTTCACCCAGCAATTCTGCTACTGGGAATATACCCTAACGAAACCAGAACTGCCACCCAAACAGATATATGCACACCCATGTTTATTGCTGCATTGTTCACAATAGCAAAGAAGTGGAAATAACACAAGTGCCCATCCACAAATGAATGGATAGAGTAACTGTGGCATATTCACACAATGGAATATTATACAGCACTGAAAAACCAAGAACTCATGAAATATTATACAAAATTGGTGACAATGGATGACATTATGCTGAGTGAAATATTTCAGTCACAAAAATACAAATACTGTTATAATGCCACTGTCAAAAATGGGTTTGACATAGGGGCTGGGAGAAACTAAGAAAAGAGGGGATAAATAATGTTCAAGTTTCTGTTTTAGCTGTGGGTGTTTGAGAATCCTTAGCTGAAGAAATTGCAACCTTTTCTATGAACCTGTATACTTCCCCACTGGGAGTCTTTTTGTCACTTTGCACATGACTGGTGAGAGAATACTTGTAATAGAAACGAAAAGTGAGAAATTTAAAATGTTTTTCAGTTTGTGGTACTGTTGAGATAGCCAGTTTATGCCTAGAAAGGGATCCTATATCAAGGCTAATGCTTAGAGAGTTGGGAGGATTTTATTAATTTAGAACTAATCTTTGCTTAGGTGGTAGTCAGGTCTTGCCTCAGGAATGTGATCAACCAAGACAAATATATAGAGTGGATTTTATCACATAAAGGAATCCAGTCAATTAATACCTCCTTTAAACAAACCTGTTCATTTGGTAACTGCTGGTACTGCTTAAGAAAAGGGATAGAGGCAATCTACAGCAAAGGGCAAGAGATCTGTGCCCTAAGTGCTTGATAATGCCACAGTTATAAAAAAGGACTGACACAGGGGTTAGGAGAAAACTAAGAAAAGAGGGGATAAATAATGTATACTGCATTGAAACAGATGAGGGAAAGAACTGTTTAAAAGGAATTTATGATTGGGTATTATTTGCATGGCAACAATCCAGAATAAGAGTTGCATAGCAAAGTGGACTGGGGGTGGGGAGAGGACATTGTGCAACAATGGAAGAATTTTATTTTTTTTCAAAGAGAAAAGTGAACTTGGGGTTGGGTAGGGAGGAAAATGTGCAACAATGAATGAATGGAAATCCAAGTTCTCTATAAAATTTCATTAAAATCTCAATTAAAATATAAAAAATTAAAAATAAAAAGAGATGGCATAGGAACAGGCAGTGTTTTATTTTACTGTACATGGGGTAGCCATTAGTTGGAGCTCTTGAAAACATCTAACAGCAATACCCAGACATTTTTTTAACTACTAAATAATTTTGTAGGGAGAAATATGCCTCAATAAAGATGTGCTATAGATGTATTGTTCTCTAATAAATTTCTTATTTTGGAATAATTTTAGGCTTATAGAACCGTTACAAATAAAGTAACTATATCCCTTATCCATTCTCCTCTAATGTTGTTGTTGTATGCCATGGAGTTGGAGTCAACTGACAACAGACACTCCAGTGAGTGTTCAGAGGCAGTAAATTGCTCAGGAAGAGATAGTCCATTTTTCTTCCATGAAACAGCTGGTGGATTTGAGCCATATGTCTTTGTGGTGACAGCCCTACTCTTTATCAATAAGCCACCAGATGTAACTTTGTTAAAATGAAGAAACCAACATTGATACAGAAACTAAGCCAAACCAAACCCTACTATTCACTGTTCCGTCAATTCCAACTCTCAGCTACCATCCATTGAGTTTCCAAAGTATGCTCTTTGCTAGAGCGTACTGCCTATCTATCTTTCTTGGAACAGCTGGTGAACTAAACCCACTGATCTTTCAGTTAGCAGAGCAACATCTAACACACCATGTTACCAGAGCTCCTCACTCTTACCTAACTCCAGACTCAACTAACATTTTTCCACTCATGTCCTTTTTTTTTTCTTCTAATATCCAACACAGGAGATAGTATGTTACATTCAGCTGTCATGTTGCCTGGGTCCCCTCTGCTCTAGTCAAGTCTGTCTTCCTTGTCTTCCATAACCTTGAGTGTTTTGGCCTTGTATTTTGTTTACAGGGATATTTTGTATACAAGGTTATTGGCCTTGTATTTTATATAGTGTCCCTCTATCTTCATTTATCTGATGATCCGTCATGATAACTAGGGTTTATCCTTTTGAGGGAAGAATATCACAGAGATAGAGTGCCCTTCTTATCACACATCAGGGAATATGAAATATCCACATGATTTACTACTGATGAAGTTAATAAGATCATTTGTAAAAGATAGTCTTTGCCAGGTTTCTCCATTAGACAATTATAATAACTTAAAATAATTTACTCCCTTCCTATAATCTATTTATTGGGGAAGAGTCATTAAGTCCAGCCCCCACACAAGGAATTAAGTCCAAATTCTTAGAGGTGGCAGTTGTTGTTAGGTGTCAGCTTGTCAGCTTCCACTCAAAGCAACACTATGAACAACGGATCTGAACCCTGCCCTATCCTGTAACACCCACACAATCTCTGATATGTTCAAGCCCATTCTTACAGTCCTGGTGTCAGTCTTTACGTTGTTGTTGTTATCTTCTAATTTTTTAAACATTATATATATATTTATATATATATATATATATATATATATATCTAGATTGTTGTTATTATTGTTAGGTGCCATTGAGTTGAGTATGGCTCATAGTGACGCTTTGAAAAGCAGATCTGAACCCCGTCTTGTCCTGCGCCATCCTCACACTTCCTGACATGCTAGAGCCCATTGCAGCAGTCACCATGTCAACCCACGTGTTTGAGGGTCATCCTCTCTTTTGCTGAACTTCCACCTTTCCAATTATCATGTCCCTTTCCAAGGAATAGCCCCTCCTAGCCACATCCCCAAAGTATGTTACATTATTTTTATATTATTTTTTCTTTTTCTACTAGTTTATTTACAAAATTCAAATGCATTGTTTGCAAAAATAAATTATTTTCATTTCCCTCACCTCCCACCCATTAAACTGTACAAACCCATGATTCATCCTCCCCTCCCCCTGCACATGCTCATCCCTCTGCTTCCAATCTCACCCACTCCTCTTGGATCCTTTTATTCATTCTACAATAATGGTTTTATAGAATATTTATCCTTGTGAGACTGAGTTAGTTCACTCAGCATTATGCTCTCCAGTCCCTCCCAAGTTAGGTAATAATTTACAAAATCATTGCTCCTGCATGCTGAATATTTCATGTGAAATGTTTCATTCATGTTTGTTTAATTTTATATAATCATTTATATACATATGTTACATAATTAATTACCATGCCTATTATTGCCGTGTCTTTTCAAGTCCCGATTGAATTTTTCCTATTTCTTCACCCCTGCATCCACCCATTAACCTCTTCTATCCTATTGATTATCTCCTTCCCCTTTACTGCATCCCTTCTCCACTTCCCTTCCCCTTTTGAATATTACACGTCTTGGTCTGTTATTCTCCTATTCTCAAAGTAATTGTCTTATGTAGTTACTGTCCTATGTAACTGAGCTATTTCACTCAGTGTATTGTTTTCTAAACTCTCCCATGTTATAAAGTATTTATTTTACAAAATTGTTGTTCCTTCAAACTGCATAGTATCCCATTATTTGAATATACCATAATTTCTTAATCTATTCATTTGTTGATGGGCAGTTGGGCTGTTTCTGTTTTATTGCTATTGTGAATAGCACTGCTATGAACGTAAGTGTAGATATCTCCATTCATGACTCAGTCTTGATTTCCTTGAGTATATTTCTAGTAGTGGAATAGTGGGCTCATGTGAGATTTCTATGTCCAGCTTCTTGAGGAAATGCCAGACTGCCTTCCACAGCAGCTGTATCTCTCTACATGCTCTCCAGCGTTTAGTGTTAGCTGTAGTGTTAAATTTTGCTACTTCGGCTGGAGTGATATGGTATCTCTTTATTACTTTGATTTGAATCTCTCTCATTGCTAGTAATTTTGAGCATTTCTTCCCTTAATGGTTGGCCATCCAAATTTCCACTTTTGTGAAGTCTTTTCATGGCTTCTGTCCATTTTGTGATTGTGTTATCAAACTTTTTCTTGTGGAGTAAACTTTAGTTAGGAGATCTTTGTCTGAAATGCTGTTGCTAAACTCATACAAAAGTGTATGAGTTTTCTTTTCACCTTGTTGGAGAAGGTTTTTCGTGCACGCAGGGGAATGATTTTAAGAAATTCTCATTTTTCACCTCTATCCTATCTCACGTTGTCTGGCTACGTTTGCCATACTACTTATGCCATAGGCTAAGGTTTCTAAATTCTCTCAAAATCTTTATAGTTTTGAGTTTTACCCCAGGGTCTCTGATCTACTTTGAGTTCGTTTTTGTGTGTCATGTGAGATGTAGATTCTGTTTTAGTGTTCTGCATGTAGATGTTCATTTTTGTCAGCACTGTCTGTTAAAGAGGTTGCTTTTGAGTTTTGTCTCCTTGTGAAATATAAGTAGATGGGTTGATTGATTTCTGGGTTCTCAATTCCCTGACATTGATGTGTCTGTTGTTGTACCAGTAACATTGCTGTTTTGATTACCTTATAGGTTTTGAGTGAAATGCCTCCTGCTTCATTTTTGTTTACAGAAGATCTTTGTTTGTTCTGGATCTCTTTCCAGATGAAATTGGAAATTGCCTCTTCTCTCTCCTTGAATGAATTTGGTATCTATATTGGAATTGCATTGAACCTGTGTGTTGTTTTTGATAGGATTGTCATTTTCACAATGTTCAGTCTTTCTATCCATAAATAGGGAATCCATTTTGTTGGGAGTCTTCCTCTCTTTCTCTGACCCTCCACCTTTCCCAGATCTATGTCTTTTTTCCAAAGATTTATGCACTCCTAACAACATGCCCAAAGCACATGAGACAAAGAGACCACCCTTGTCTCTAAGAAGCACCCTGGCTTAGAAAGGGCATTTTCTACTTGGGTTGTTTGGAGTTTTCTTTAAGAAAGACTTGTCTCAATTTAAGTCTACTAATTATTTTTTGGGTTTGGCGTACTTTCTCACTTTCTTGACAATACAAATACTTGAAGCTTAACATAGATTTACTAAAATCAGCTATTTTATCACTTAAAAAAAAACTAGAACTCATTGCTATTGTGTTAGAACATACTCATATAAAACTCCAGTGGGTTTTCTGGAGGCTGTAAATTTCACCAGAAGATATTATTTATCTCTATCCTGCAAAACCACTTGTGGATTCAAATGGCTAGAGAGACATCACTTTTGGGTTGGCAGTGCAATTCCCTGCAGACTAGGCCACCAGAATCTGAGCATTCAGGTTAGCAGTGCAGCTCCCTAAAGACTATGCTAAACTTGCTTGGCATTTCTTAAGCTGAAGGAACTCAAGCCTCAAGTTACAATACTTAAGGATGCTGTGGACAGAATATTGAATGACCCAGAGAGCATCAAAAGAAGATGGAAGGAGTACGTAGAGTCACTGTACCAAAAAGAACGGGCTGACACAAAAGAATTTAGTGAAACAACATGTGAGTAAGAGGCTATGGTGATGAAGGAGGAAGTTCTGGCTGCTCTGAAAAATCTGGGAAAAAAACAAGGCTCCAAGAATTGGCGGCATACCAATTGACATATTTCAACAAACAGATGGTGCCCTGGACATGCTCATCAGGTTGTGCCAAGAAATCTGGAACACAGCTATTTGGCCAGCTGACTGGATGGGATATTTATTTATTCCCATTTCCAAAAAATGATCCAACAGAGTATAGAAATTATCAAACATTATCATTAATATCCCATACAAGCAAGATCCTACTTGAAGATTATCCAAAATGACTGGCACAGTATATCAACAGAGTACTGCCAGATATACAAGCTGAGTTTAGGAGAGGCCATGGCACTAGGGACATTATAGTCAACGTTAGATGGATCTTAGCTGAAAGCAGAGATCTGCAGACCAGGTGCCTGCAATTAAGGTAGCTAGAGATAAGAAGGGGCTAATTGAATGGCTTAAAAAAAAACCAATTTTTAGGATAACACCACATACCACTATTTAATTTTGTTGTTGTTGGTTATTAACGTGAGTCAGAACCAACTCATAGCTGACCCTCCTGCATGTTTTCAAAGACTATAGAATGCACTGGAGGAAATTGCCCATCTTTCTCCCTCAGAGGAACTGGCAGATTCGAACTACCAGCCATGGAGGTGGCTGCATAACTCTTTACTCACTAGGCTGCTAATTTTAGAACATTTTAATTACATTAAAAGGACCTTAATGGTCACTCCACATCCCTTCCTTCCTCTGGTCCCCAGAAATCACTAATCTGCACTATGTCTTGATGGAATTGTCTACTCTGGACATTTAATATAGTACAACCAGACTACATATGGTTTTTTAGAACTAACTTCTTCCACTTTCTGAGACTCATTGATTGCTACATGGTCTCACAAATCAGTATGGCCTTGCAAGTCACCAACAGCTATGGGACTAGGATAAGAGAAAGAGAGCTTCCCACACTGAGCAGCAAGACTTGAGGTGAGCAAGACTTGTGATGACAAGACTTGAAGGAGATTAGAGCAAGATTCTGGTAAAAGCGAGACCCTGGTGATGATGGTGGAGAAACTGTGGCAAAGCGTGACCTGAGGCTTCTTGCCTTTGTACTGGCCAATTTAAAGGTTTTTTATGTTCTTGCCAAAGTTTGAAGGAGAAGCTAACTTATAACTGCTCTGAGGCAAACTTTGGATGATTTGGATTTGACTGCTGAACTGAAATCAGAGCCTGGACTGAGGAATTGTGCCCTGGAACTTGGGCTAAAATCTGGACTTGTTTTGAATGATATTCTTTGCCTCCCCAACTCTCCAACATACTTCCCTAATAAACTCCATTCTTAGTATCACAACTGTGAGTCTGTGAGTCAACAATGAATTAAAAAAACATCTTGCTGATGCTGTGGCTCTGGAAGGGGACTGGGCTACGGGCTCATTATCTGCTTTCTGCTTTGGGGTAGTGATGGGCTGTGCTATTCTTACTTTTACTGGCCCTTTCAGAGAGAAGCTCATGACCATTTGTCCCCATGTGCTGTTTTCTCATTCTTAGGGTGATAGTGGCATAACTCTATACATATACCAAGAATTTTAAAAGGGTCAATTTTATGACATGTTAACTATACCACCACAAAGCTTTAGTTTTTAATTGTGATTTTAACAAGAGTTTACAGAAAGGTTAGCTTTTCATTCATTCATTGATGCACATTATCTTCCCTTCTCCTTACTTCATCCTCCCCCAATTAACTTTGTAGTGCACTTTTTGTTCCAGATTATTAATTGACATGCATATATTGCCTATTTAGGCATTCCCTTCATTCTTTTCCTTCCTCTATTTAAGAGTAATATTTGTTATCTATTCACTCTTTTCCTGTTCTACACACACCACACACACACACCCTCGATATCAATCTTATTTTGTAACAGGCATCTGACTGTGGGTATCACAACTGTGACTGACTCTCAGCAGAATGGGAATCCCAGAATGCTTGATTGTGCTTATGCAAAGCATATACTTAGATCAGGAGGCAGTCGTCAAAACTGCAAGGAAATACTGCATGGTTTAAAATTGGAACGGGTGTACACCAGGGATATGTCATATCTCCATACCTTTTCAATCTATATGCAGAACAGATTATCTGGGAGTCTAGGCTCTATAAGGAGAAATGTGGCATCAGTATTGGAGGTAAATCACCAACAATCTGTGTTATGCAGATGACACAGCCCTGCTTGCTGAAACTGAGGAGGACCTGAAGCTCTTGCCACAGAAGGTCACAGACTGCAGCCTTCAATATGGATTGAGGCTCAACGTCAAGAAAACAAAGATTCTCACCACTGGGCTGATTGGCAGCATTATGATAAATGATGAAGAGATTAAGATTGTAAACAGCTT
>NW_006399754.1:1754424-1766270 GCF_000299155.1 Elephantulus edwardii
AAGACCCTCTTTGAGGTGGACTGATTCAGTGACTAGGGTTATGGAGGTACGTGTGTCAGAGACAATGGGGTTAGCACAGGATAGAGCAGGGTTGAGGGTTGTTGTACATAGGTTCGCTATGAGTCGCAGGTGACTCAACGGGACATAACAACAACAAACAAACAAAACACTTTCTAAGATGAAGATCCCTACAGGAAAGTGGAAAAAAGACACATAAGTTATGTTATCCAAAACAATTGTAACCTATGGTCCAGAAGTTGCTCAAGACTGTTGATTTTGCAACAGCCAATTCCTCTTAATCTTGCTTGGTTTTGAATTGTATGTCTAATAATTTCTAAGTGTGTCTTGAGGTTTAACTACTCTAACCTGACCCTGCCAAAAATCTCTGGAGATTGACATAATGTGTGGAAACTTGTACTAACCAGAATCTCTTTCTTCTGTATCTCTCAGCAGTTTCCTCTGATTTGATGTGTTCTTGTTTTTCTATGTCCATTTCTTCCATGTAAGAGTTTGCAAGTTTACATAGTTAGTTTTTGTGACCTTAAGTGTCATATAAAAAAAAAAAAGCTCAGCTATGTTTTTTCTTTGTAGTCTTTCAGAAAGAAGAATCCACTCTCTGAGAGGAATAAGAATAAGTGTGTATTTGGAAGAAGGTAGAAGGTAAATAATAACTCACCTAAAGCCCATATTCTCAACATTTTCTGTTTGTTTGTTTTTTCCTTTGAACCCAACACAATAGATATTTATCTACCTATTTATTCCCACTCCATCCCTTCTTCCTTCTCTCAAGCTCTGATGGCATAACACATAGGGATTTGCTAACTCAGAAAGGGTTTCTAAAGGTTCAAATCCACTGGAAACTCTGTGAGAGGACTGAAAAATTTATAGCCTTTGACAACCTGCTGAAATCAGATTTAAGTCAGTTGTGACTGAACAGCAATGACTTTGAGAGTTTTGTTTGATTTTGCCCACATACCCCACCTTCTCCCCACATTTGAGCAAAATTTCCAAGAGCAAAGTTCTTGGCCTTACCCCTAGTGTCTAGAATGGAGCCTGATCTATAGGAGCCTCTCAATAAATGCTTGTTAGATAAACACATGAATTAATAACTTACTAAAAGTAAACACAAAAAGTAACAATTCTGTTATTTGGGGTCTTTGGGGCCTCAAATTTTCTTTAACACAAATGTAATATTGTACTCACCAGTAAATAGAAATCAAAGTAAAAAAATGTTTTCTAGTCAACCTAACGCTGCCAACTCTTACCATGGACTTTGTGAGGGTAGTTGACTGATCTGAAACAAGAGAGGAAGGAAGAGGTGAAGAGATTTAACTAGGGAAGAGAAGCAAGCTCAAGGCCTCTGGGCAGAGGACTGAGAAACAGTGGGAGAAGACAGAGAACTTGTTTAACAAGTTGGGGGTATATGCACCGTCCAGTCACAGCCAATTCATCACTGACCCTGCAGTGGGTTTCACGGGGGTGTAAATTGCACAGACGGAGATTGCACATCTACTGTCAAGCAGATAGTAAGTTTAAACCATGTGCCTTTGGGTTGGCATTACATCTTCTTACCACTAAACTATCATACCTTTGTTTAACAAGAGTGTGTACTAAATTAAATCTTTTTTTTCTTCTTTTCATCTTTCCTTCCTTCCTTTTTCTCCCTCCATCTTTCCTTGCTTGATTTCTTCATTTTGCCCTCTCTGAAGCATAGCTGATTGCTTTGTCTTCAGATTAATTGCAAGTTAGAAGCAACATAGTAAAGAACAATTTCTGCTCCAATAGTGTGTGCACACACTCATCACAACCCTGATTAAAGGAGCCTGTGGTCTTTGGCTAGGAAAAGACAGATTCTAAGTGACTGAGTTGGTCAGCTCACATGTTCAGAGCCAATTAGAATCCCTGGAGGTCTGGAGTTCAGCAGTCTCAAATAACAAGCATTTCTCATAAACATTGTCATTTTAAGGGGAAAACTCCTTATCATAAGTTGAGTTTTTCCTTTGTTTTTGTTTGTTATCAGCAGTAATAATCTGTCATCTACCAATATGGTATCTTCAAAAGTCAATTTGAAGAGTTACTCAATCTCATAACTCTTTCCAAATCCACTTCAAGCAAAAATGACAACATGGTCTCAAACAATTTAGGATATAAGTCTGCTACACCTGTTGCCTATAAAGTTACAGTGTATTGCAAAAAAAAAAAAAAAAATTAGAGGCAAGGATAATCATGATTCTTCAACTCACATACTTCGAGCATGCTGTCAGGAAATACAAGTCCTTGGAAAAGACATCATGATGGAACAAGTAGAGGGTGAGTGAAATAGGAAGATATTCAAAGAGCTTGACACAGGGAGGGTAACAATGGGCTTCAGCAGGTGGAGATCGTGAGGATAGCAAAAGATAGGGCAAGTTCCAATCTGTTGTTCATAGGGTTGCTATGCGTTGACTCAACAGCACCTAACAACAACATATCCCCAAAACTGCTTTTACAATCAAAAGCAAGATCCCCAACTCTCATTTGATTCCCAAAAGTTCTCTTCACAACACACCATATTTAGTAACTTTCAACATGGTCCTTCTTGAATCTGGTGCTTCATAAACTGTATTTCCATGGGTTGTGACTACCTTAAGACAAACCATGTTGTAGTCCATGAGATGATTAGAAAGTAAACAAAGCTCTGAAAACATGATTTCTTAGAAAGCTTTAACATTTTTATGAAATAAGAATATAGGGTTCTTTTGCGATGAATGTCCTGACCTGATTAAAAATCTAGTAATTATATTCTAACTCCATGAATCTACAATTTTTCATTTCCAATGCATTCATTATACTTATCTTAAATGCTGGGGAGCCTTGCTCTGCATAGTTAAATTGCTGCTATCTTTTTCCCCAGAGATTAACAATAATTTACATTTATATAACTCATCACAGTCTTCAGAGTATTTGCACAAAAAATACTCTCTTTTAAGCCATGGTATAATTCAATAAGCTGGTTCTCAAAGAATACCCAGTGAGGTAGTGGTTAAAGTGATTGGCTGCTATCCGAAAGGTGAGTGGTTCAAACCATTAACTCCTCCTCAAGAGAAAGATATGGCAGTCTGCTTCCTTAATGACTTGTCTGCTTGGAAACTCTATGGAACTGTTCTACTCTGTCCTGTGAGGACACTTTGAGTCAAAATTAACTTGATAGCAATGGTTCATGGGGGGTTTTCATATTGTATGTTTCATTGGTCTCATTTTGTTGTTGTTGTTGTGTATCATCAGAACTGACTCATTGTTGACCCCATAGTGGATTTTTGGAGGCAGTGAATCGCAAGGGAGGAAGTTTACCATCTTTCTTGAGACTCAGAGTAAGTTACAAAAAAGTCACTTACTGGCATTTCTCAAATTCATTTGAGCCCCAAGAAATGGTGTCTGCTGGGACAGAATATTGAATGAGCCAGGAAGCATCAAAAGAATATGGACGCAGTACAAGAATCACTGTACCAAAAAGAATTGGTTGACACACAAGAATTTCATGAAATAGCATATGATCAAAAAGCAATAGGGATGAAGGAAGAAATTCAAACTGCTATGAAGGAATTGGCAAAAAAATAAGGCCCCAGGAATTGATGGAATATCCATTGACTTATTTCAACAAACAGATGCAGCCCTAAATGTGCTCACAAGATTGTGCCAAGAGTTTTGGATTTGAAAGGCTAGCTTCTTTCACCATCAGGGTAGACCCAGACATCTACTTGGATACATATACCTATTCCCAGCCATAAGAGGCAAGTTCCTGATTGAATTAGCCAAGCAACTTGAAAATGGAAGGTGAATTCCAAGAGTTCCTAAAAAAATCTTACTGATTAGCCTCCTCTTCGAAGAAAGAATTTGTAAAAATCAAATGCCTTTACTCCAAGTGTTCTACATTAAACAGATAACTCTACAAGGATACCATCTTAACCAACCATGCCTCCTTACCTATGCCTGTCAACCCACTTGGCATAGTAGTCAAAGCATTTAAAGACTCACACATGGGGAGATTTGAAGCCCCTGGACACAGGACAATGCCCAATTCTAGCATGGAGCAGCTAGAGCCATCGTCATCCAAAACCTTGAAAGATTTTAGGGGCTTAATCTCTCTAGGAAGGAATCTTAAGATTAGAACCAAGAAAAGAAGCAAAAGTTTATGCTTGAAAATTTAAACTATCAGAATCAGGAAGCCAATATTGACAGGCATAGAACTGGTGCTTTGGGTGCATGAATGATGTCAGAAGTAGTGGACACCTTGGTGCATGAATAATATCGGAGAGCAGGGACCAGAATGAGAGCTACCCACTAAACGTTGAACTCTCCATGGCATCATCTCATTGGCTGGACTTCGATCCTGAAGCCCACCCAGAGAAGGAGGCCATAAATAGAGCCTCACCTCGGTAGCAGACAGCCACTCTCATCCATATTCCTTCCAAGGAGGGAGGCCTGTCTCTTTGGGGGTGTAACTTTATAATAAATCTATCTTTATTATTTTGCCTTCCAAGATAAACGTGGCATCATCTACTAACAGCCTCAGCTGTGAGCTATTCTTAGCAGGTATAGTGGGCACATACGTATATACCAAGCTCTGAGCAACTCTTGGGTTGGTTTTGTTGCTGACTTGAGTCAGCTGGTCTTTTGCTTTTTAGTATCTCTAACCAATTCTTCGCCAGCATCTATCTCAGCCTCAGTACAGATAATTGGTTGCTATCTCCCTCTCTGGACATATTGTCAATGGGAGTCAGTTCCTAGACATGGTTCTTGATAAAGCAGAGAGAGAAAAAGGAGATGAGCTCAGTGAGGGAAACTGACACAGAGGCCACAACACTGGGTTCACAGCGGAGACGGTGAAACTGGCTCAAGATAGAGCAGTGTTTCAGCCTGTAGGACACAGGTCACTCTGTGTCACAGCTAGTCCATGGCACCTGGCGACCACCGCATTAACAGCCTGGGGGGTGCTGGTTCAGGGGTAGAATGCTCATCTTCATTTGGGAGACCTATGTCTAATTTCTGGTCAATTCACTTGATGCACAGCCATCACCTACCTATCAGTGGTTCCTTGTGTGTTGCTATGACACCAGTTAGGGCTCAAAGACTCTTTCAGACTATGAAGGACTAGGAGGAAAGGTCTGGTGACCTCCTTTTTAAAATGAATGGGTTAAAAAGCACAAACTCATTGCTGTCAAGTTGTAGCTGACTCACAACTGACCCTCCAGCAGGTTTTTAGAGATTATAAATTACATGAGGGAAGATTTCCCATCTTTCTCCTTACGAGTTGTTGGTCAATTCAAACCACCAGAGAGGTGGTGTCTTTGGTTGAAGACTACACCATAAAGATCATAGCTGTCTGATTCCATTGTACCTGGGGCCTCCATGAATCATATGGTACTTGATGGCAGCTAATAATGTCCTTGGCATCTCACTGCTGTTCATCTTGGTTCAAGATTAACAACACGCCCAACCTTTGCCCCCTTCATCTCTTTAAGAACCAGCCCAGTGTCCATAGCTCCTGGCTAGATTTCCCAGAAAGTATGATATGATGAAGTGAACACTCACCTGTCTCAAGCAAAACACTATCTGGAGAATCTCACAAACTTCTTCAGACACCAGGTAAGACTTGGCCCAGACCAAGCCTGTGAAGGGAATTTGTCCACATGAGCAACTATTAGCAAGCTCCTACATTGGCAAGATTCTCGTTTTTAACAGTAAATTATCAAAGCCCAAAATTGCTGTTAGTCATTTGTTTCCAAAGAAAATAGAGACAAATGATAGAATACCATGTTCTAGAGTGATCGGGCCCTTCCTGTGTGAATACCTCAGGTCAACATAGAGCGATATCTTCTGTGTTAGTTAGAATTAAGTAAAAGTGTATTATTGTTTATGTTAGCTGCTGTGGAGTCAGCCCCCAATATGTGGTGATCTCAAGAACAATGAAACAAAATGCTACTGTTATGATCCATAGATTTTTTTTTCTCAGTTTGTTTTCAGAAGTAGATTGACAGCTCTTTCTTCCTAATCCATCTTAGCCTGAAAGTTCTGATGAAACCTTGTAGACATTGTGAAACTCAACAACTCTGTGTCATCCAATCAGAACCAACACATAGATGACCATCCAGTGGATTTTCAAAATCTTTAAATCACACTAGAGGAGAGTGTTCACCTTTCTTCCTGAGAGAAGGTGGTGGATTTGAACCACCTATTTTTGGATTGACAGTACAGTCCTCACCGATGGAGCCAAATGAACATGCCCTGACAGACAGGTTTTTGTGGTGATTGTTGCTATTTTGTGTCATCAAATCTCTGTGACTCAGAGCAACCCTGTGTACAACAACTCCGAACCCTGCCCTCTCCTGAGCCCCCTCACTGTCTCAAACACACCGACCCCAGCTACTATGTCAATTCATCTTATCCAGAGTCTTCCTGTCCTGAGCTGTCCCTCCACCATTCTAAGCATGATATCCTTCTCCAAGCACTGGTCCCTAGTGACTGCACATGAGGTACATTGGTTGGGACAAACCTGGACCTCTCACATAAAAGGCAAGAATTCTTGAATGGCCAAAGTTTCATTAGCTGTAGTACCACAAGACCCAAATTAATAGCAGCCAATTATAGTATATGATTCTGTGTTATTTAAAAGCTCAGCATTGACATTACAGAGCTATACAGAGCCATTACAGAGTATACCATAAAGTTTTTAGGAATATAAAGTCCTTTCAGGTTTCTGCTCTATCATTTTAATGATCTTGTGCATCTAAATCAAAATAGCTCCTTGAGCTCCAACCAACACTTCTATATTCCAACCAGTAGCTAGGATATAGGCAACAACAAGGCCGGTATTTATCGCTCTATTTATCATGTAGAACACTTCCACTTATATCCCTGTTGGCTCAGCTGTAGTTACAAGATCAACTCTAGCTACAAGGGAGGTCAAGATTTATTCTTTAATCCAGGTAACTATTTACCTCATACATCAATTTTCCTGCAGACAAGAAATCAAATCCCACATTATACTGGGTAAATCTACTGCAATCTCTTTACTGGGTCAAAGAGCAATGATGTACCTTGGAGGACTTATATTTTAAAATACAAAGTATAAAGTATAAATTTTGGGGGTTTTTGTTTTATTTAAATTTATTATTAATTTCAGTAAAAATTTAGACTTTAGATTTCCATTCATTCATTGTTAAAATATAATTTTAATCACCTCCTATGCATATGAAAGCTAGATCATGAATAAGAGGGACTAAAGAAGATGTGATACATTTGAATTATTATATTGGTGAAGAATGATGAATACATCATGAATTGACAAAAGGGCAAAGCGTTCTCTTTTGAAAGAATATAGCCAGAATGCCCCTTAAAAGTGAGATGGGCTAGATTATGTCTCATGAACTTTGGATAACGTTATTGGGGGAACCAGATATGGAAGAAGGAAAGCATGCTTAGTAGAGAATCCAGAACAAATAAAACCCCTCAATTAAAATGGATTGACACAGTGACTACAATAATGGATGCAAACCCAGCAGTTATAAGATTGGCAGTGGACTGGGTGGTTGTACTGTTATACTATAGTCACTGTGAGTCAGAACCAACTTGACGGCACCTATCAACAACAAAACGACATGCCTTTGGTAGCCTCATGGTAAAAAGCTATGCTACAAACCCAAAGGCACACAGTTCAAATCCACCAGCTGCTTTGCTGGAGAAAAATGGCCAATATCCTCCCATGCAATGTATTGCATCTGAAAATTCACTGAAGTGTCAGATATTGGTCGGTTCTGACTCAATGGTACAAAACAATAACAACAACTCTGAACCAACTTGATGACACCTACCAACAACAAAAACAAGATGTGGCTCATTGAAAACTAGTGTTTTATTTACAAAAGAGTAAAAAAAAATTATTTTACAAAGTTTTATTACAAAGTAATAAAAAAATATGTTAATATTTGCTAAAACCGAGGAGGATCTGAGGCATTTGCTGCAGAAGGTCATGGACTGCAGCCTTCAATACGGATTGAAGCTCAACGTCAAGAAAAGCAATGTTCTCACCACTGAGCTAATTGGAAGCTTCATGATGGATGGTGAGGAAATAGAGGTTGTCAACAGCTTCATGGTATGTTCAAGACTCTTCACCAGCACTACAACTAGAAGGCGTTGAGTTCAAGAGTCTTGAACATACTATGACTGCCAAGAAAACAAATAGGTCTGCCTTGGAGAGGGTAAAACCAAGTCTCTCCTTGGAGGCTAGGATTTTGAAGCTCCGCCTTACTTACTTTGGGCACATGGCCAAGAGAGATCAGTCCTTGGAGAATGGCATCATGCTCTGAAGGGTGGAGGGACAGCACAGGAGAGGGAGACCCCGGATGAGATGGATTGATACAATAACAGGGGCAATGGGGGTTTGTGTGTCAAAATTAGTGAGACTGGCTCAGGACAGGGAAGGGTTCAGAGCTGCTGCCCATAGGGTTGCTATGCATTGCAGGCAACTCAATGGCACATAACAACAATAACCTACTATGACAGGTTTGGAAGCAGGAGTGGCATCCACTTCCTAAACAACTTGCCTCTGAAAACTCTATGAACTTTGATAAATGTCAATATTTGTAGAGGGGCTTTAGGCCTTTGTTCATAGGGTCACTATGAGTTGTGCTCAACTCAAAGGCAATCAACAATAAGAACAGCTTCAGCTTGCTTGACTCCAACAATCAAGATTCTTGGTACCAGTAGCCAGGAAATCAAAAGATGAATTGCATTGGGGAAAATCTGCTGTCAAGGACTTCTTCAGAGTACTGAAGAGCAATAATGTCAGTGTAGAGACTAAAGTGGCCTGATCCAGGCCATGTTGTTGTTGTTGTTGTTGTGTGCCATCAAGCCGCCAGAGACTTATAGTGACCCTATGTACAAAGTCCTAAACCCTGCTCTATCCTGTGCCAATCTCACTGTCTCTGACACACCTACCCCAATTACCCAAGTCACTGAATCAATCCACCTCATAGAATGTCTTCCTCTCCTGCACTGTCCCTCCACTCTCCCAAAAATGATGTCCCCCTCCAAGGACTGATCCCTACTTGCAACATGTCCAAAGTATGTCCAATGAAGTGCCAGAATCTTTGCCTCCAAGGAGCAGCCTAGTTTAACCCTCTCTAAGGTGAACTTGTTAGTTTTCTTAGCAGTTCATGGTATATTCAATACTGTTCTCTAACACCACAGCTCAAAGGCATCAATTCTTCTTCTATCATCCATAGTCATTGTCCAGCTCTCTGACACATAGCAAGTGACTGCAAAGACCATGGCCTGTATCAGGCATACATTCGTCTCCACAGTGACACAATTGCTCTTCAGTATTTTAGAGAGGTCTGTAACAGAAGATTTTCCCATTGCAATACGCCTTTTCATTTCCTGGCTACTGGTGCCAAGAGTATTGATTGTGGAGCTAAACAAACTAAAGCTGTTAACAATCTCAATCTCTTTACCATCTATCATGATGCTGCCAATTGGCCTAGTAGTGAGAATCTTTATCTTCTTGATATTGAGCCTCAATCCATATTGAAGGCTGCAGTCCATGATCCTCTGCAGCAAGGGCTTCACGTCCTCCTCAGTTTCAGCAAGCAGTGTTGTGCTATCTGCATAAAACAGATTGTTGATGAATCTTCCTCCAGTGCTGATGCCACATTTCTCCTCATACAACCCAGCTTCCCAGATAATCTGTTCTGCAAAGAGATTGAAAAGTTATAGAGATAGGACACATCCCTGGCATACACTCTTCCTAATTTTGAACCATGTAGTGTTTCCTTGCTCTGTTCTGATGATTGCCTCTTGGTCCAAGTATAGATTTTGCATTAGCACGATCAAGTGTTCTGGGATTCTTGTTCTTTTCAGAGTAGGCCATGGTTTGTTGTAATCCACACAGTCAAATGCCTTTGCATAATCAATGAAACACAGATAGACATTCCTCTGATACTTCCTGCTTTCAGCCAAGATCCATCTAACATTAGCTACAATACCCCTAGTACCGCAACACCTTCTAAACTCAGCCTGCACTTCTAGCACTTCTCTGTTGATGTGCTGTTCCAGTCATTTCTGGATAATCTTCAGCAGAATCTTGCTTGCATGTGATATTAATGATATTGTCCGATAATTCCCACCCTCTTTTGGAATGGGAACAAATATAGTTCTCTTCCAGTCAGTTGACCAAGTGGTTGTCCTCCAAATTTCTTGGCACAACATGGTGAGCACATCCAGATCAGTATGTGTTAATTAAAATATGTCAGTTGGTATACCGTCAATTCCTGGGACCTTATATTTTGCCAATTCTTTCAAAGCAGCTTGAACTTTTTCCTTCATCACCATAGGCTCTTGCTCATATGTTGTTTCATGCCATGGCCATGGTCTTGGCAATTACTACCTATGCATCAGAGACCTGGACAATGACTAAGGATGACAGAAGAAAAATTGATGCCTTTGAGTTGTGGTGCTGGAGAAGAGTATTGGATATACCATGGACTGCTAGAAAAACAAACAGGTTCATCTTGGAGAGAGTAAAACCAGGCTGCTCCTTGGAAACAAGGATTCTGACACATTGTCTGACATAGTACAGACATGTTGCAAGGAGGGACCAGTCCTTAGAGATGAACATCATACTTGAAAGGGTGGAGGGACAGCGCAAGAGGGAAAGACCCTCGATGAGATGGATTGACTCACTGAATGGGGAAATGAGGGCAGGTATGTTAGAGATAATAAGGTTGGCTTAGGATAGAGCAGGTTTCAGAGCCATTGTAGATAGGGTCACTATGAGTTGCAAGCGATGGCACATAGCAACAACAATTTGATACCTGAAAGATTTCGGCAGTATTTTATTTTTTTATTTATTTTCTTTTTCAAATCACCATTGAAAGCCCTCCCAAAATTAAAGGATTTTTCAGTCCACCTTCCTCCAGGACTTCATGACTATCTCAATGTTTCTTTGCCCATTCAAGCTTCCAGTTGGTAGCTTGTAAGTGTAATACAGTGCTCAGCCGATGGCAGAAGGACTAGCTTGTAGAAAGATTTCCTTTAAATACTAATTCTTGGACTTCAGACACTGAGATTGTGATTCAGAAGATCAGAGAATGTTCCAGAAAGCTGTTTCTTTAAAACAAAACAAAAAATCTTCATGTGGTCCTGGTTAAGGTGCATGTTCAGTTCATGAGAAGTTATCAGGCTTACTTTGACAATAGATCTATTTTATCTATGCATATAAAGTTTAAATAAAAACATTTTTATGTTAAAAAAAAACCTTCAGACAATGTTACAGAACCATCAAAGTATAGCAGCAAACTTTAAGGAAAGAAAATTCTGCTAGGGCTTGATTTTATACTTGGTGGGGTCAGAACCTTTGCATATACTATGTCCCCACCCCGGGCTGTCATCATTTTTACACCGACTTTACTACGGGACCAATATAAGTTGATTCTGACTCCTGGCAACATGTTGACCAACTGACTGGAGGAGATTTATATTTGTTCCCATTCCAAAGTGTCAAAGCAGAACTGTGCTCCATAAAGTTGTCAATCGTTGATTTTCAGATGGGAGTAGATCGATAGACTTTTCTTCTAGGTATCCTGGTGGATGGTGGAGCAGGGAAATAAGTGAGTAAAGGCATGTGTGCCAAGGGCAGGGACAACACTGATACAAACGGTTAACTCCACAATAAGGGATATATCTTTCACTTTTCTGTAAAACGCTGGTCTGTCTGATACTTCTCTAAATCTGAACATTCAGATTAAGACAGACTAGGAAGAAGGATTGGCCATCCACTACTGAAATAGTAGGCCTCTTAAAACCCTATG
>NW_006399754.1:1768973-1782676 GCF_000299155.1 Elephantulus edwardii
GGGTGTATCGGAGATGGTGCAATTGGCACAGGACAGAGCAGAGTTTAGGGCTGTTATACATAGGGTCGCTATGAGTCGCAAGCAACTCGACAGCACATAACAACAACAACATCTTTGGGTGGACTTGAACTTTTAACCTTCTGGTTAGCAGTCAAGCATCTTTAACCATCTGCATCACACAGAGTATTTATTCCATTTTTCATGACTTTATAGTTGAATCCAGGTTCAGGTCAGATGAGAGGAAGATGTGAGTTGTAACAAAACTCTCACTGCTATTGAAGTCATTCCAATTTCTAGCCACCGTGTGGGGAGTTCTGCCAGCCCAGTCTTAGGGCATTTGACTGTGTGGATCATAACAAGTGATGGCTAACATTGAGAAGAGTGGGAATCCCAGAGCACTTTTGTGTGAGGCAGTTGTGCAAATAGAGCAAGGAAGCATTGCATGGTTTCAAATCAAGAAAGGTGTACATCAGGATTGTCTCCTTTCTCCATACTTGTTCAATCTGTATCCTGAGCAAAAAAGAATGTGGCATCAAAATTAGATGGCATGATGCTATTTAAGAAAAACCAGTCACTGATATACCTATTGGTAAAGAAAATACTACATGAATAAAAAATAGAACTTAGAGTTTAAAAAAAATTAGAAAATCTCCTATCACCAGTAAAAATAAATAAATAAAAAAATTTTAAATCTCCTATTCCCCAAGTCTTGCTTTTCCCATTAAAAATTAAGGATAAAGATGTTTTTAAATGCATGCCTATCTTATCATCCCCAAAGAAAACATTCACTGGAGATAACAGGTTTTACCTCAGATCTATTCAGAAATGTTTGCTGACACTGCAAGCATCCTCTCTTGGAAATGTTCTTGCTTTAAAACAACACCAAATGGAACCTTTTTCTGCGCATATAGAACATTTTCTTTTGAAAACGTCTGCTGACGTAAGCAGGGCCTGCGCAATGTCAAGAAATACATTTAAATCAAACATCCCTGGGGAACAACTTCATCCTATTAACCTCATTATACAGATAAGAACACTGAGATCTAAAATAGGTTAACTAAGGACTGTGGAATGCTTGCAAACAGCAGAGTGCTCTAAAGAGATTTTGTGTAAAATATGGAGAACAGGAGAAAAATATGATCTCTTAGGGGGAAGCGACGAGGGCAAACAGCCAATAGGTGAAGGGAGTTTATACTTCTCTTCTGAAGGCTTTTGTGGCTAATTTAATAGAATATATTGTGCTCCTGAGCCATGTACAATTTTCTCAACCAGTATGTGGGAGAATTGTACTACTTCACCTGCAGAATTCAAGCAAATTTCAAGTATATTCATAACTTTGCTCTGTAGGATACAAAGAACTAAGAAGATTCTAGCCATGTTGTTAGGCATAATCAACTCATTGCTGATTGTGCTATATCCCATACTAAACCTAATAAATAAATTGGAACCACTTCTCAACTTGAGGAATCTCTGGAGGCCTGGTGGTAAGGAGTTGTGCTGCCAACCTAAAAGCATATGGTTCTAATCCACCAGCTGCTCCATGGGAGAAAGATGGGTTATCCCCTACTGTGTGATTTTCTGCTGCTGAAAACCTTCTGGGCAGTCAGCTATGAGTTGGTTTCAACTCGATAGTACCCAACAATAGCATAATCAACATTAGTTTCTTCAGTCATGAAGCAATGACAGAATAGCTAGAATGATGAGTAAGATAGTCTCTTTATTGTAGTTCAGTACTCTCCTCCAGCATCACAAATCAAAGGCATCAATTCTTATTTTATTATCATCCTTAGTCATTGTCCAGCTCTCTGATGCATAGCAAGTAATTGTGAAGACTAAGGCTTGGATCAGCTGTACCTTAGTCTTTAGACTGATATCGTTGCTCTTCAGCATTCTAGAGAGGTCCCTGACAGCAGATTCTTCTAAAGTAATTTGTCTTTTGATTTCCTGACTGCTGATGCCAAGAGTTTTGATTGTGGAACCAAATAAACTGACATTTTTAACAATCTCAATCTCTTCTCCATCTATCATGGTGCTACCAATTGGCCAGGCTGTGGGAATCTTTGTTTTCTTGATGTTGAGCTTCAATCCAAATTGTAGACAGCAGTCCTTGACCTTCTACAGCAATTGCCTCAGGTGCTTCCCAGTTTCAGCAACCTAGGTTGTATCATCTGCATACAAACAGGTCTGTCCTAGAAAAGGTGTAACCAAGCTCCTCCTTGGAGGCAAATACTTTTAATCTCCTCACATACTTTGGCATGTTGCCAGGAGGGGCCAGTCCTTGGAGAAGGATACCATGCTTGGAAAGGTGAAGGAGTAGCACAAGAGAGTAAGATCCTAGTGAGATAGATTGACACAATAACTGGCATAAAGGGAGTAGATGTGTTGGAGACAGTGAGACTGGCTCAGGATAGAGCAGAGTTCAGAATGTAGGGTCACTACGAGTTTCAGTAGACTCTAGAGCATGTAACAGCAGCAACATTGTAGTACCTTAATATGTAGGAAACAAAAACAAAATAAAAGGATGCAATGATAAGAAATGCTTAGTTAAATTAGAACTGCATACAAAATACTCTGAAAATAGGGGGGCAGGGGAATAGTACGGGGGCGGGGGAACAGCAAAATAATTAGAAGTTGAAACATTACAGCAGCATCTCAAAGCATGAGTAAATTTCACTAGGTATCTTAATTAATCTGTTACCTAGTGTAACATGGAAAACCCTATGAACCTGGAGAAAGGATGAAAGTTATCCATGTTTTCAGGCTTTTTCATTCATAGGGTCGCTATGAGTCGTCTACTACTGCATTTAACAACAACAGTGTTGCATTATCAGAAACTCCTGAGGAACAAAAATTTATTTTCTTATTATTCAGCAAGTCAGAAATCCTGGTCAGGGTGTGGCTCTAAGGAGAGGTCCTTCTTTGGCCTTTCTTGTTTGCTAGTGGCTTCAGCAATTCTTGGCATTCCTTCAGTTGTAGTCATATCCTCACAGGGTATCTGTTTTCTGTCTTCCTCTCTGTGTGTAACTCTGCGTAATTCTGCTCTTTTTGTAACCCAGTGTGATTAGATTTAGGATCCATCCTATAGGGATATGACCCTCTTACACACAAAAGAAAAACTGCTTATAAAAAGCTTAGGGGTATATTTTTAGGTACAGGGATTAGGATTGCACCACATAATTTGGGGGATGAACAATGCAATCAGTAGCAGACTATAACTAAGGCGGAAGGCATGCTAGGCAGATAGAGACATACATGAAAGGCAGAGTATAAAAGGTTACCATGTGACGTAGATCTGTTGAATACTAGGTGGGAAATGGAGATGGAAGGGCACGATGAGGTGGTTTTGTGAAGGGCTACATAGTCTCATCAAGGAAAAATAAATGAAGATTCTAAATGAGGAAGGGATAGGAACATATTTGTGAGGGGGGTGTGTGTGTGTGTATGTGTGTGTACATATACGTGCACCTGTGCGCATGTGTTGTGAAAATACACAGAGTTAACCACAGCAGAGATTAAAAGGATGGTGCAGGGCAAGGCAAGGTTTCCATCATTTTGGGCCTAAGTAAGCTCAGTGGTACCTAACAACAATGACAAATCTGTTTCCATTCCAGTTTCTAGACATAATTATCAGTGGTATTTGTGACATTCTTCACACTGATTTAACATACTAGATAATTCTATTCTAATAGTTTCATTTCTATTGACTCAATCTCCTTCTGCTTCCCCTCTAACCTTTTCATTTATATCTTTAAAATAGCTGTTGACAGGGAGCTCTGGTGGCCTAGTGGAAAGAAACTGCACTGCAATCCCAAAGGCACATGGTTCTAGGACATCAGCTGCTCCACAGGAGAAGGATGGGCAATCTCCACCCTTGTGATTAACTGCCTCTGAAAACCCACCGGAGGGTCAGCTGTGGGTCAGTTCTGACACGACTTTACAAAACATGAACATTCATACCATTATGCAATAACATATATTTTTTAAAAAATAATAGCTGTTGACCCTTTGGTCTTATACAGATTTTTTTTTTCCCAAAAGTCATGCTCAAGAATGAGTGTTTATTCTAGTCAAAACAACTTTTGTTGGCTCACCTTGTGTCAGTGTTCCACTTTATTGTGTTTCCCAGATACAGTACATTTTGCCTATTTTTTTGAATTTTACATTGGTTTGCATGCAAGATTTGTACACATTGTGATTTCAATCATGTACATTGTGTTTCCTGTTTCATATAATCATTTCCATACAAAGTGTTTTATAAAATTAATCACCATTGATCTATGCCCACTATCATCCCATCTTTTCAAGTCCCCACTAAATCTATTCTAATTCCTTCACCATCCCGCTCCATTCACCAAACTCTGTGACGCCACGATATCCTCTCTCCCCTTCTGGAGGCCCCCTCTTTCCTCACTTTTCCTCTTTAGACTTTTATCCACATCTTACTAGTTATCCCTCTGTTTTTACAACAATGGTCTTATGGAGTATTTGTCCTTATGAGACTGAGTTTGTTCACTCAGCATAAAGCTCTCTAGCCTCACTCATTTTTTTTTTCTTACTCATTTTCTATAGTATTTTTAACACATTAAATGTATGGCAGCCATATGTAAGTCCACCAGGACTATTTTTCCAATAGCACATGCTCTGTGTCACATTTTGGTAATTAATTCTCGCAATATTTCAAAGTTTTTCATAAGTCCAGATTCTCAGTTTATTTGCTCAGAAAACAGATTGGCTAGATATGGTGAAAACTTATGTCTACCTTTCCTAATTTTAAAACATGTAGTGTTCTCAACTTGTGGTTGCTGTGAAGCTGAACACTGTGACACTGATGTGTCAAATGTAATAATGGTTATCCATGGCAGACCATGTTTGGTGGCACTTCCCGGGTAAAACAAGCTTGGAAGCAGGAGTGGCATCCACTTCCGTAAATAGCTTGCCTCAGGAAACCCTATGAACATGGAGAAAGGATGAAAGTCACGCAACTGTAGAGGACTTTTATTCGTTCATAGGGTCGCTATGAGTCACCTACAACTTGATGGCACTTAACAACAACAACAGTATTCTCTTGTTCTGTTCAACTAACTGCTTCATCAAAATGAACTTCAGAAGAGACCCTGAAAGTTACACTAGAACATAGAGAAGCTAAACTGGATGGAAGAAATGACAAAGCAAGAGAGTTGAATAGAAGATTTCAAAAGGAATCTCAAGGATATAAAAATGTACAAAGGCCTGGAATTGATGGGTAGTACTGAAAAGTTCAGAATTCTCTATGCATGTATCAGTTATGGAAATATAGAGTTATAAAACTGGCATCAGTTTTCTCCAGCCTGCAAGGGTAGTTGCTTGACTTTGGAATTCTTAGTTTCCTTTCTTTATTCTGTTTACTGTAAGAGGAGAATGCATCTTCTAGATCTTTGAAGATCCTAGCTCTTTGAAGCTGCTTTTCCCAGTCATATGTAAATTATAATTTAATCCGCCTGTTTCCAGGAAAGGGAGTGCTGAATTAACTCTTATCTTTCCAAAACCTGTTTTTCTGTTATATGTTAACTAGTTTATAGATTGCCTGTTTACTGGTATCTGGGTGTGAATAGTTTTCTTTCAGATGTGGAAATTATTTTATTTTGCTAACAGAAGTGCATCCTTAAATGAGTTGGTGTCTTACCCTAGAATAAAAGCCTGATGATCTCTTCCAGACAGGGAGGCAGTCTTTGAAGCTGACCTGCTGTCCTACACAGATCTGTAATAAAGTACATATGGATATTGAAATCCATTTGTCTTATTGGCAACTGACTACAGAAAGAACCCCTTGTGTTCAGTAACAGAATTAGAAAATAAAAAAGGAAGAGCTCACTTGGAACTTCTCAAACTGAAAGAACTAAAGAATATATGAAACCTCTCTCATTTCAGTACTGAAAGATTCTATGGGCAAAATTGAACAACATAAGAAGCATCAAAAAAAGATGGAAAGAATAAACAGCCACTGCACCAGAAGGTCTTGGCAAAAATAAGGCCCAAGGAGCTGACTGGAGTTGTTTCAACAAAAAGATTACAGCCCACTGTGCTTGTTGGCCTACAATAAGAAACCTGGAAGACAGCTGCATGGCCAACTGACTGGAAGAGATCTGTATCTGTGCACATTTAAAAAAAGTAATCCAACACAATGTGAAAATTAGTAAGCAATATAATTAATATTACACACAAGTAGAATATTACTGAAGACTATTTAAATTATTGGATAAGTATGGCTTTTGCAGGAGCTCTGGTGGCCTAGTGCCAAGAAACTATGCTGCAATCCCGAAGGCATGTGGTTTGAATCCACCAGATGCTCCCCTGAAGAAGGAAGGATAATCTCCTCCTGTGTCTGTAAGATCCAACTCAGCAGTACATAAAAAGAAAAAACAAACCCCACAGTATGGCTTTTACTCTGTCATAGATTGAATTGTGTCACAGAAAAATGTATGATAACCCATAGTCTGATAAACCAAAGAGTTTTAAGAAGTTTAGGGTGGAATTTAACATTCTTTATTGCTATCACAGAGGATCTGATATAAGGGAAATTTCCCTAGGGTGTGGGCCTAGCTTTTATGTCACTAGAGATAAAAGAAGAACACAATTTTAAAAGAGAGACACAAAACAACTATGAGATATCATCTCACCCTAGTCAGAATAGCACAATTTAACAGAGCAGCAAACATCAAATGCTGGCGAGGTTGTGGAGAAACTGGAACCCTTATTCACTGTTGGTGGGAGTGTAAAATGGTGCAACCACTATGGAAGGCAGTATGGCGCTTTCTCAAAAAGTTGGAAATAGAAATACCATTTGACCCACCAATTCCACTACTTGGAATATACTCTAGAGAAACCAGAACTATCACTTAACAGATATATGCACACCTATGTTTATCTGGCTTTGTTCACAATAGCGAAGAATTTGAAACCACTCAAGTGCCCATCAACAAATGAATGGATACAGAAGCTCTGGAATACAATGGAATACTATGCTGCACTGAAAAACAAGGAACTCATGAATTATTATACAAAATGGGTGACCCTGGAGGATGTTATGCTGAGTGAAATATCTCAGTCACAAAATTACAAATACTGCATAGTGTCACTGTTGTAAAGTGGGACTGACATCAGGGTTGTGGCGGAAACTAAGAAAAGAGGGGATAGATAATGTATAATGCACTGAAATGGATGAGGGAGAGAACTGTTTAAAGGGATGTATGATTAGGTATTATTTTCATGACAGGAGTCCAGAATGAAGGCTGCATAGTGGAGTGCACTAGGGGGCAGGAACTATAGAACAATGGCAGAATTTATTTTATTTTATTTTATTATTTTTTTACTTTTCAAAGAGAAGAGTGAACTGGGCCGGACGGGGAGAAAAGTGCAACAATGAATAAATGGAAATCCAAAGTCTCTATAAACTTTCATTAAAATTATTTAAAAAAAAAAAATAAAGAATGCACACCCATTTTTATTGTAGCTTTGTTCACAATATCAAGGAGTTGGAAAGAACCGAAGTGCCCATTAGCAAATGAATGGATAGAGAAACTCTGCTATATTCACACAATGTAATACTATGCTGCATTGAAAAACAAGGAACTTATGAAATATTATACAAAATGGGTGAGCCTGGAGGACATTATATTGAGTGAAATATCCCAGTCACAAAAGGACAAATATTGCATAGTGCCTCTGTTGTAAAATGGGACTGACATTGGGGTTGAGGGGAGATTGAGAAAGATGGGATAAATTATATATACTGCATTGAAACAAATGAGGGAGGGAATAGATTAAAAGTAATATATGATTAGGTATTATTGTCATGACAGGAGTCCAGAATAAAGGCTGCATAGTGGAGTGGACTGGGGCGGGAAAGGGGGAAGAGGAGGATTGAACTAGTACTTTTCAAAGAGAAGAGCAAACTGGGGGGAGGGAGGGGTGGGCAGGGAGAAAAGTGCAACAATGAATAAATGGAAATCCAAAGTTTCTGTAAACATGTTCATTAAAATTAATAATAAAAAAAGAAAAGGGAGACAAACATTGTTACCACTGTGAAAGAATTGCCAGGAACAGAGTGTGTCCTTTGGACTCAGTTCTCTGCAAGAAGCTCTTTGACACTGGGGAAGGTCAAGTCCTTTCACAATTGGGAAGATCAGCTGTTTGACACCAGGAAAGGCCAAAACCGGTAGAGCTCTTCGGGAATGCTGAATGTACAACTGCTGAAGAAACCAGGCCCTTCTTCCAGAACACACAGAGAGGGCCTTCCCCTAGAGCTGGCACCCTGAATTTGAACTTCTAGCCTCCTAAACTGTAAGAGAATAAATGTCTACAGACTTTTGTTTGTTAAAGCCATCCACTTGTTTGTGAAGCTCCGTCTCACATATTTCAGGTATGTTGCCAGGAGGGGTCAGTCCTTGGAGAAGGACGTGATGCTTGGAAAGGTAGATGGTCGGTAAGGAAAGGAAGACCTTGGATGAGGTGGATTGATACAGTGACCCTGGAAATGGGGTCAGGTGTGTCACAGACAAGGAGATTGGCTCCAGATAAGGCAAAGTTCAGAGCTATTGTTCATAGGGTCACTATTAGTCATAGTCTCCTAGCCCTGGATGGCACATGACAAGAACTTATGGTATCTCTGTTACAGCAGCCGTAGAAAACTAAGACACACCCCAAGAAGATAGTTGGACTAAAGTATCCTCTCAGTACTTTCTCTGAGAGGGGAAGACATGTAGTATGCACCCACTGGGGTTATAGGCTTGGAAACTCTATGAAACAGTTCTATCTACTCCATTCTGTACAGTCACTGTGAATCACAAGTGACTTGAAGGTTCACAGCATCAAGACCTGTGATATTTGCAGGGGAAAAAATAATTTTATATAAGTGTTTTGAAACTGAAATTATCTCTAGAAGACATCCTCCAAATTAGCTCACATTGCATAATTGCAAACAAGATATTAATCCATTTAGTAACTGAATTCATTTTGCAATTTCCTGGTGAGTTCACCAGAAAGCTATTTTGTTTTAAAATGTAATAGTCCATGGGAGCATTACTGAAATATTTCTTAGCCAGAATAATTTCAGTCATGCTGGATGGGATAAAACTTTGATAATGAAATAAAATATGTGTCCATGGACCAAAGAGCAATGCTCTCTTTCTTGAGGAAAACACTGTGTTTGTTACCAAGACACTGTCATTACCAACTCTGTGATATATATGCCTATCTTTCACATCTATAGAGTGCTACAGTGCATTTCATGCTAACTAGTATTTCTAGCTGAGAAAGCTCATCGTGTAACAAAATATTAATAATTTTAGCACTGTTACTGTTGTTGATTGCCGTCGAGTCGGGGTCAACTCACAGCGACATTATGAACAAAAGACCTAATGCCTTCCCATAGCTATTGTTTCTCCAAGTTCATAGAGTTTCCAGAGGCATGTGGTTTAGGAAGTGAATGCCACACCTGCGTCCCAACCTGTTTTAGAACTGGGAGCTCCACCAAACACTGTCCACAATGGGAAACCATTATGGCATTTGATATCCACATGGTGCAAGGTTCAACGTCACAGCAAACCCAGGTTACCTCATCTAGCACATTGACAAAGAGTGATGTGCAAAGTGGAAGAATGTTCCTCCAGATTTAACTGCACTAGTCTCATTTAGCAGTGGTTAAGTGTTGTTGGGTCGAATATGACTCAGAGTAAGCTTTGCACAAAACACCAGCATAGATTCCATTTATTCATTGTGATCTTAAATATGCCTTTTAAACTAACTTATCACCACCTTCTACAAGTAATCTTATTTCAGACCACCTCAAGTGTGATAGTGAAAACAAAGCAAGGAACAACAAACAGATTCATTTAACTTTTTAGAAAGACATCACAATACATTTACATCTATTTTATGTAATCATACACGAAAACATTAAGTCTACAAGTTTTCCTTATTAGCACATGTTGTTGTTTTGTATTGTCAAATCAGAACTGACCCATAGCAGACCCTCCTTTGGGTTTTCAGAGACAGTTAATCACAAGAGGAGATGGTCCATCTCTGCAGAGCAGCAGGTGGATTCAGACTGCATGCCTTTGAGATTGCAACACAGCTTCATGCCACTAGGCCACCAAATATAGAAGGATTTTAATGTTTTAGTTAGTTATTTGATTGGGAGGGAAGAGTAACTGTGACAGGTTCTTAATAAGCCCAATGCCATTGAGTTGGTCCCAATCCATAGTAACTTTCCATCATATTTCTGAGGCTGTAAATCTGAGGGGAAGCGACTGCCCATCATTTTCCCCCAGATCATCTGGTGCATTCAAGCCGATGACCTTTGAATTAGCAGCACAACATACAATATACCACACCCCTAGAACTCCTTATGTTCTTAATAAGCATCACTTAAAGAGTAAATTATCTTTCCTGGAAAAGTACAATGTGGTAAAAAGAACTGGTTATTATCTTCATTATGGAATATTCCTGGAAATGTTTTACCTGAGTACCTTGCCCAGTGGCACTTAGGGGGAAGAAAGAAATGTAGTAAGACTTTGACCGAGAGAACTAGGAACCTAGTTATTTTGTCTTAAAATGGAATCATTTCACAGTCATTTATGTCTCTACACAGAGAAGTGCTCTGCACTGAGATAAGGCAGAATCTTGCATTTAATAGAAAAGGGTTCTTGCAACTCTGTTCCCAGACAAAAGGCAGCCATTTATGACTCAGAGTTCACACATCCACATGGTCTTTCAATGGGTCTCTTTGCTCTCACTGAGCTGTGATATGTACCGAATGAGATGAAGTCTATCAGCTCCTATAATAGGATTGTTTTGATGATTAGAAAGTTGAAATTAAAAGAGCCATCTCAAAAATATCATGTGGATTCTATCAACTTTTAAGAAGGCTCATCATTATTTGCTTTCCAGAAACACTCTGATAAACTCCAAAGGCTATTAAAATCATACATTTATGACTTCTGGATCACTAATAATTTCTTTCCTAATTCAGTAGGCTTCCCATTTGTCGAATCATTGATTCATCCATTCTCCATTACATAGAATCCCTGAGTGACGTGAAAGGTTAACATACTTGCTACTAACTGGAAGGTTGGAGGTTCAAGTACTCTACGCAGAGGAGTCTCAGGAAAAAGCCCTGGCATTCTACTTCTGAAATGTTGTTGTTGCTGTTTGCTGGCAAGTCAGAGCCATCTCCTAGCTGACCTTCCAGGGGTTTTCAGAGACTGTAAATTGGGAGAAGGCAGATTGTCCATCTTTTTCCTACGGAGCAGCTGGTGGATTCCAGCTATGTGCCGTTGGTTTGGCAGCACAACTGTCACCCACTAAGTCACCAGGGTAGATTGTGCTATGGGACACAACTCTTCTCTCACCCTAATGGGGTCTCTAAGAGTCAAAATCAACTAGATGGCAACTGCATCTGAGTACATTTATACCTCTGTATCAGGACTACAAGCATTGAAAAGAAGTATGAGGAAAGGTAAATGTCTTTAAAATATTTAGCTGATAAAAGCCAAAATAAGATTTTTGCACAAAAATGAGAAAAGGAATTCAAAACAGAAGATATTATAGAAATACTCATAAAGCTCCTTCTACAACATTCCTGTTATGAACTCCAACATCAAACCTCTGTTCTTGTGGGACCTTCTCCCTTTCCCCACTTACCCTGCCTACACACAAACCTATTACTGAGACTCAGGAAAATCCATTAACTTTTGCACCTAGTTAAGTCAATATATGTTTTCTGGGGAGCTCTGGTGGCCTAGTGGCAAGAAGCTGCACTGTAATCCCAGAGGAACATGGTTCGAATCCACCAGATGCTCTGCCTGAGAAGGAGGCGCAATATCCTCCTATACCAGTCAGATCTGATTTGACGGTACACGCACACAAAATAATAAAAAAATTAAAAAAAAATATATTTTTTTTCTTTCCTCTATTTCTAGTACTTACTCTTTCTTAACTGTATAGTTAACTGTTTTAATCTTAGGATCATGTTTTCTGTTAAGGAGCACGTATTAACTTAAGATGTAAACCTCTCTCTCCCTCCCCTTTCTCTCCTTCTCTCCGTCTCTCTCACTCTTCCTCTATTTCCCTCTTTCCCTCCCTTCCCCCCTTGCTTTCTCTCTCTCTTTCATAGCTGACCCCCCAGACTAGACAAGTCAAGTAAACCATACAGAAGACTATGCATCTTTCTCCCCTTGGAGGCCTTGGTGCATTCAAATGCACAGAAAGACTCAGCCTTGGAGTTAGCAGCTCAAGCTCTCTACAGACTGTACCACCATCTACAAAGCTCCTTAATTCTCATGTTATTTTTAAATCTAGAGTTCTTATATTAACAGAGCAGACACTAATACCACTCCCTTATCCTTACCCCATATTTATATACTATATTTCTATTCTGGTATCAATAAACCAAGTTTGATGACTCAAGGTAGTTGTTCTAATCATCTTTATAGGAATCCCTGGTGACAATAGCATAACATAAGGCACTCCCTGGAGGTCCCAAATGATGCCATCAGGTTCTCAATCCTTGAGGGCTGCAGTGCACAATCTCAGCCTGCTCTGTTTCAGCTGCAAAGATACTGATGCAGAATGAATCCAGGCTTTTACTTTAAACTCATGCTTTTTCAGTTGTCATACATTTAGAAGGAGATTATATTTGTAACTGAAACTCTTTACCCTTGTAATCAGTAATCAGACTAGAAGTTTGGTCTTTATGGAATCTTCAAATTTGTACACTTGGGGGGAAGCAAAACAGCCTTCTAAATGACCGTGATTTTACAACCCTTTTATTCCTCAAGTAATTAAAGATGAGATTCCATACTTCCCACTTAGCATACAATCTAAATTTTATTACATTATACTTCTAAAAGGCAATCTCATGAAGAAAAAAAGAAGTCCTCAGTTCAGAATAGATAGTCTAACACAGTGTCATTTTATTTGAAATAGTCAAAGTCTACCTTCCACCAAAAATAACTAGTATCAAGTACAAAACACATTCTACTGGGTCAAAAATCATATCCTTTAATCATCTAGTCTATTCCTTGGAGAAGGACATGATGCTGGGAAGGGTGGAGGGTCAGCAAAGGAGAGGAAGACCCTCAACTAGGTGGATTGACACAGTGACTGCTACAATGAGCTCTTGTGTGTCAGAAGTGTGAAGATGGCACAGGATAGAACAGGGTTCAGATCTCTTATTCATAGGGTCTCTATGCGTTGTACTCAATTTAATGGCACCTAACAACAACAACAATAATCCAGTCTAATTTTATGATGTTGTGTACCACCGAGTCAGAAACAATTTCACAGCGGGTTTTCAGAGTCAGTTAAAGGCACAGGAGGAGCTTGCCCACCCTTCACCCGGGGAGCAGTTGGTGGATTCCAACAGTGTGCCTTCAGGATAGCAGTGCAGCTTCTTGCCACAAGGCCACCAGAGTTTATGACAGTCTGAGTCAAAAGTTTCATCTGTTTAGTTTTATCTTTTCTTAGAACCGTTGTACTTATGACAGAAATTCAAAGCTATTTCAGACGTCTTAATTTATTTTTTTTAAGTCTTTGGGTAATGTAAATAGTTAACACTCTTGTACCTAACAGAGATATTAGAAGTTCTAGTCACCCAGAGCCACCTTGGAAGAAAGGTCCAGTGATTTATTTGCCTTAAGCCAGTCATTAAAACCCCTATGAACCAC
>NW_006399754.1:1784036-1785172 GCF_000299155.1 Elephantulus edwardii
TATTCACATAATGGAATACTATGCTGCATTGAAAAACAAGGAACTCATGCAATATTATTCAAAATGGGTGACCCTGGAGGACATTATGCTGAGTGAAGAATCTCAGTCACAAAAGGAAAAATACTGCATCATGCCACTGTTGTAAGACAGGCCTGACATTGGGGTTAGGGGGACTGTTTAAAAGGGATATGTTATTAGGTATTTTTGTCATGACAGGAGTCCAGAGCAAAGGCTGCATAGTAGAGTGGACTTGGGGGAGGGTTTGTAAAACAATGAAAGAATTTTTCTTTTACTTTTCCAAGAGGTAGTGTACTAGGGGGGAGGGCTGGGAGAGGAGAAAAGTGCAACAGTGAATGACTAAAAATCCAAAGTCTCTGTAATTTTCATTGAAATGAATAATAAATTTAAAAAATAGAAAATGAGCTTTTTGCAAAAGAGGTAATAATCAAGTAATTTAATTAGCAATTGTGTTAAAGCTGTTGTTAATTTCCTTTTCTAAAAAGAGTAAAAATTTCAGTTGCTGCTCTTTAAAGATATATTTGATCACTTTGCCAGGAATCTCTACCATACCTAGACAAAGCCACACTAGCATATCACAGTTAAAAGGTTTTTAACTTGCTTTATAAGACCTAAAGTAAAAGAACCACATATTGTGATATGGTTCTAATAATTTTTGTGGGCAAGCAGCATTCCTTGTGAGAATACTATTGAATCTTACTGGAAGATGTAAACTAGTGCCTCTGAAGTTGTATGTACATAGTCTCTCGAGATACCAAGGTCAATCAGCATAACAGAGTCCATAAGGGCAACAAGTAGGGACTTAAAAGTTTATGAATGACCATTTATGGGTACAAGTGATCTATCCTTGTCTTGAGCAAAGTAGAGTAAAGAAAATCAATGGGTCTTACAGTCTTCACCTTTCATGACCCCAACACGAGAACTAAATGGTGTCTGCCTGACACTGCTACCTGCTCTGAAAGGAATCATAATAGAGAGTCCTGTATAGACTGGGTGATTAATGTAGAACAAAACTAAAATCCACAATAATGGACAAGCTTACTGACCTAGCAGAGACTGGACGAACCCTCAAGAATATGGCCTTTTGCTTTCTAACGTTAGACACTGCATTGATTTCT
>NW_006399754.1:1789497-1794630 GCF_000299155.1 Elephantulus edwardii
ACAACCTAAATTAAAAAAAAGGCAGAATGCTTATAATAATGCTTAATACCCAAATAACACCTTTTTTCTTCAAAGTGTTCTAGGCACAATAACTACCTGCTAGAATCTATTTCCAGCAGAGTAAGAGCGCTTTTTACCTCAAACTCAGCTAAGTCATCAAATGGCATATATTAAACACAGTGACAACTGAAAATGGATAATATAATGGGTCTAAAAATCACCTAGAATCTTAATATTATACCCACTCAAACCTATTGCATTCTAGTATGTTCTGACTCATAGCAACAACCCTCCATCTGATTTCTGAGGCTATAAATCTGTACTGGATCAAACCAACTCTTTTTTCTCCCCAGGAGCAGGTGGTGGATTTGAACTGCTGACCTTTTGATTAACAGCTTAGTATATTAAGCACTACACCACTAGGGCTCTTTAAGATTGTACAACCACTAGTTAAAATCTTGAGCCCTTTGATAGCCTAAAGATCTATTACATTTTCAATACATCAAGTTTTATTCTTTCTTTAGTATAAGTGGAATGTATGCTCATCGTGAAAGAAAAAATTTTTAAAGCATTAAAAATGCAACCAAGGGGAAAATAATTACTAATCTATGTCTTGAAAACGATAGCTTTGTAATTTTTATAGTTTGTTTTAAAGAGTTCCTTTAGCCACAGCAAAATCTTGGAAGATATATACCTAATACAGAGATGACTGGATCAAGTATTGTTTCTGTTTTCAATTTTTTAAGGAAGTTTCAGACTGCTTTCCGTAGTGATTGCACCATTTCACATTCCTACCAGCATTGCGTAAGTGCGAGTATCTCCACATCAGCAGCAGCATTTATTTACTGTTTTCTTGAACTTCACTATTGTTTTTGGGGTGCAATGCTATCTCATTATTGTTTTGATTTGCATGTCTTTAGCAGCTAATGAGGGTGTTTTGGTGATCTAGCTAGTAGTAAAGACTGCACTATCATCCCAAAGGCACACAGTTCAGATCCACCCCCTGCTCAGTGGGAGAAAGATGGTCAGTCTCCTTCTGGGACTTATAACCTCTGAAAACCCATTGGAGGGTCAGCTGTGAGTCAGATCCAATATGACAGCACATAAAGAAATCAAAAATAGCTAATGACATTCAGCATGTTTTCATTTGTTTGTTGGCCATCTGAACGTCTTCTTTGGTGAAATGTATTTTTCTACCCTCAGCCTATTTTATAATTTGGTGTTTGGCTTTCTCTGTTGAATGTTAGAGCTTTCTAGAAATTTCAATAATGAGTCCCTTGTCAAATATGTTGTAATGCAACATGACTTTTTCAGAAAAATATTTTTAACAACTTTGATGGTTAAAAAACAAAAAAGCGTGTTTTCCATGCTTGTTGTGTTGTTGTTATGTGCCATCAAGTCGCTTGCGACTCATAGCGACCCTATGTACAACAGCCCTAAACTCTGCTCTCTCCTGTGCCAATTGCACCATCTCCGACACACCCATCCCAATTACCCCAGTCACTGAATCAACCCACCTCATAGAGGGCCTTCCCCTCCTGCGCTGTCCCTCTACCCTCCTAAGCATGATGTCCTTCTCCAAGGACCGGTCTCTCCTTACAACATATCTAAAATATGTTAGACCGAGTCTCAGAATCCTTGCCTCCAAGGAGCTGTCCAGTTTAACCCTTTCCAGGATGAATCTGTTTTCCTAGCAGTACGTGGTACTGTCAATACTCTTCTCCAGCACCAGTTTTCCATTTTCCATGCTAGCATTCAAAATATTTAATAGAATATGTTACCAGATCAATCTTGTTATGTTTTTCCTGTAAATATGACTTTTCTTTATTCATGTATTTAGCAACTAAGTATTGAAATGTGTGATGATGTGTGAATAATAGTCTTATGCTAGGAGCTAAACTCTATGTTTATTGCAGCATTATTCACAATGCCAAAAAGATAGAAGCATTCCAAGTGCCCATCAACAAACAAATGCATAGAGAAACTGTGGTATGTTAATGTAATGGAGTATTTACTCAGCAGTGAAAAACAATAAACTTGTAAAACACTGCACAACATGGTTGAGCCTGCAGGGCACGCTGCTGAATGAAATAGTTCAGTCACAAAAGGACAAATACTGCATAAGACCATTGTTATAAAAATAAAATGGTTACAGAGGAGAAGAGCAGGAAAGAATGGATAGTAATTCATGTATTGGAATAGGTGAAGGAAAGATCAAATTGAAATGAATAGACTATTAGGCATTATGTGTATTTTCATTAACAACCTTGAACAGGACATATACTAACGATTAAATGGGGAGGGGGATAGAATAGGAAAATCATTAAAAAGAGAATGAGTAAGTGGAGGAAATAGCAATATACAATAAGGACTTGCCTAGAAAATATAATAAATTAATTTAATCAATCAATGGTTAAGAAATGCCTATGCATGATTATCTGGGGGGAAAAAAAGCACAAAACAAAACACACCAATGGGTATTTTTTAATATATAAAACAGATTGGGGGAAAAACCCAAAATAAAAAACAAACCACACCACTGCTGTCTAGGCAATTCTGGCTAACGTTGACCCTGTAGGACAGAGTAGCCTTTCCCCATAGGGTTTCTGAGGCTTAAATTCTAATGGAAGGAAGCAGTCTCGTTTCAGGGTGACTGGACGATTTGAACCACTGACCTTTCAGTCAGATGCCCAGCACTTAACCCACAGTGCCATCAAGGCTCCTACTAATAGCAAAAGTCCCAAATTCCACTACCATTGAGCCACTTCCAACTCATAGCAACACAGCTAAACTAAAACCAAACCAACTCACCGTCATTCAGTCAATTCAGACTCAGCAACTCCATAAAACTGCCTCACTGGGTTTCCAAAGCTTTGTATCTTTACAAAAGCAGACTCATTCATCTTTCTCAGAAAGCTGGTGGATCCAAATCACCAACCTTCTGGTTAGCAGACCAGCACTTAATCCACTGTGCCATCAGATCTCCAATGTAGCTTTTTAAAAATCCCATAAACCCCTGCCATCGAGTGGATTCTGACGTCAAGCAACCTTGTCAAGCAGAATAGAACTAACCACAGGGATTTCAATGTTGTATATAAGATAGAAGTTATTTGGTTATTATGCTACTTGGATTTATTTGCCCTCTCAAACTAAGTTATAAACACTTTGAGAGAAAGTTGAAGCCTTTACATTTCATTATGCTGTGCAATTGCAGGGGTTTCCATTTACATAAAATCCAAAGGAAAGGTTGTAGCTCTGGTGATTTTCACAACGATGATTGCATATTTTAGTGATATATTTTGGTAGTTGGTCTAGTTAGAATTTCATAGAACCATGCATACTTTAGCAAATGTTCTTCATTTTTTCCTCACTCTTAAGCATATTGCTCCTTTCACAGCTTTCTGTGTTTAATAATACAAATATTTTAAGATGGCAGCTTGTAAAGTAGCAACAAAGAGAAAACCAGGCAGGCTGTTGGGATCATACAGGAGAGCTTCAGGCGTCAGCTTTTACATGGAGTCCAAGGATAGGTCTCCAACAATTGCCATTGAGTTGGAACTGACTAATAGTTGACTCTCCAGTAAGTTTGCAGAGACTGTAAATGGCATGGGAGGAGATTGTCCTTCTTTCTCCTGAGGAGCCTCTGGTGGATTTGAATAAGCAAAAAGGTATCACAAGAGGAGACTGTCATCTTTCTCTCACTGAGCACCTGGTGAATTCAAACTGCCCACCTCTGGGTTGACAGTGCAACTTTCTCTCCACTAGGCCACCAGAGCTCCCTTAAAGGTAGGTTATCGTTGTGTGGTGTCAGTGTTCTTATATTGACTACTAATCACAGCGACCCTATGAACAACAGAACTAAACACTGCGCCATCCTGAACCAACTTCATGATCTCCAACATGCTTGAGTCCATTGTTACAGTCGCTGTGTCAGTTCATCGTGTTGAGGAAGGGTCTTTCTCTCTTCCTCTGACTCTCCACCTTTCTCAACATGATGTCTTTTTCCAAGGACATCTTGAAGCATGCCCAAAGTAAAAGAAATGAAGTTTCACCATCCTTGCTTCTAAGGAGCACTCTATGTTCCCTTCCTCCAAGACAGACTTGCTGGTTCTTTTGGCATTCCATGAGATGCTCAGTACTCTCCTACAACACCCCAATTCAAATGCACATATTCCTCTTCTGCCATTCTTTTTGTTGTTGTTGTTGTTGTTATTTCAATGAATATTTACAGAGATTTTGGATTTCCATTCATTCATTGTTTCATTTTTCTCCCCACCCACCCCACCCCGCCTCCATCCCCTAGTTCGCTCTTCTCTTTGAAAAGCAGAAGGAAAAACTCCTTCATTGGTGTACAATCCCCCCGCACCCCCATCTCTTCTGCCATTCTTGCTTATTATCCAACTTTCAGATGTGTTGGAAGCAAATGAAAAAACATGTTAGTAAATATAAATAATTTGTTGACAATTAGGGAGCACTGGTCCAATGGGGAAGGAGTTCTGCTACCAACCCCGCAAAAGATTCAACTCCACCAGATGTTCTAACCGAGAAAGATCTGCAATCTCCTCTCTTGCAATTGACACCTTCTGGAAACCCATTGGAGGGACACCTATGAGTCACCTCAGACTGTACAACAGTGAATTTTGTGTGTGTGTGTGTGTGTGTGTGTGTGTGCGCGCGCACGCAATTCATAATCTATAAAAGCAATACAAATCATGACCTGGTACAAAGAAAGTAAATTCTAGAGGAGATCTCTGCGCACGCGCAGTGAGGGTCTGTCGCCCCACCTTCAGCAAGGCCGGCGTCATCATATTTTCTCGGGTAAACGTCGTTGTCTCGGCCTGGCCTGTGCAGCCACAATGGACCCAAGTTTGAAAGATGGCAACTTTGAAAGTTATTACCAGGCGACTCAAGTAAAGCAAAAACATTCAGAAAATTACCCAAGTCTATGAAAATGGTAGCAGCAGCAGCAAAATACGCTTGAGCAGAGAAGGAGCAGAAACTAGATCCGGTATATGGAGTCGGATCTCTGGCTCTCTTTTTTTTTATTATTATTAAATTTTATTAGTTTTAATGAACATTTACAGAGATTTTGGGTTTTCATTCATTCATTGTTGCACTGTTTTCTCCACCCTC
>NW_006399754.1:1795180-1806671 GCF_000299155.1 Elephantulus edwardii
CAAAGAAGACATTCAGATGGCCAACAAGCACATGAAGAAATGTTCAAAATCCCTAGCTCTAAGAGAGATGCAAATCAAAACGACTATGAGATAACATCTCACCCCAGTAAGAATAGCAAAATTTAACAGAACAGCAAGTAACAAATGCGAGGTTGTGGAGAAACTGGAACCCTTATTCACTGTTGGTGGAAGTGTAAAATGGTGCTACCACTGTGGAAGGCGATATGGCACTTTCTAAAAAAGTTACAAATAGAGATACTATTTGACCCAGCAATTCCACTACTGGGAATATACTCCAAAGAGACCATAACTGCCACCCAAGCAGATATATGCACACCCATGTTTATCATGACTTTGTTCACAATAGCAAAGAGTTGGAAACAACCTAAGCACCCATCAACAAAGGAATGGTTAGAGAAGCTGTGGTATATATTCACACAATGGAATACTATGCTGCATTGAAAAACAAGGAACTCATGCAATAGTATTCAAAATGGGTAACCCTAGAGGATATTATGCTGAGTGAAATAGCTCAGTCACAAAAGGAGTTGCTGAACTCTTGCTGTGAATTTGATGAAGGATCTACCATCTTTAATAGATTCAGGTCTGTCATCTCCTATAGGACTGAAGAAAAGCCCATATTTTCACTTAACACCACGGCAAGTGCTGAAAGCATGAGTATCTTTGATGATATTGATGCTGATGTGCTACAAAATTACCAAGAATACAGTGTGGCAGACATCATCTACTACTCTCTGAAGGAGTCCACCATGAGTGAACAAAGTGCCAGGACGACAGCTATGGACAATGCCAGCAAGAACACCTCTAAGATGATCGACAAACTGACTTTGACATTCAACCGTACCCACCAAGCTTCATCACAAAGGAGTTGATTGAAATAATCTCTGGTGCCGCAGCTCTGGATTAACGAAAATCAAATGTCATCCTCAGACAAGATGTAAAGAAGAAAAGTTAAGCCAGCTCATTTCATTATGCTTAATGCTGTCCTTGTGAGAAAGATTGCTGGTCCATTGTTCAAATTACTAAACACAGCAAGTTATTTGTAAATTATCCTACAATAAATGATTTTAAAATTTAAAAAAGAGTAAATTCTCAAAATAAGTTTTCATATGTAAATAAACAATGAGATTAAGTGTTGAAAACAAATAAGTAAATAAATACCTTTTGTTTTAGTGAAGATGTAAATTAAAACTTTAGACAGTCTGCACTGTAAGCCCAAAGGCATGCAGTTCAAATCCACCAGCTGCTCTACAGGAGAAAGATAGGCAGTCTTCTCCCATATGATTAACTGTCTCTGAAAACCCAGTGAAGGGTCAGCTACAAGTTGGTTCCAACTTGATAGTACAAAACAACAAGAACAACACAAGAAGTATATTAAAACTTTAGACAGAATTGTGTTTGGAATGAACATTCTTCTAAGTGGTACAGCACTGGCCTATCACATCACTGTACTGAGGTAACTTGGGGTTGCTGTGATGCTGACCACTGTGCCACTGGTATGTCAAATACCATAATGGTCACCCATGATGGACAGTGTTTGGTGGAGCTCCCATATTAAGAAAGGCTTGGAAGCAGGAGTAGCATCCACTTCCTAAACAGCATGCCTCTGGAAAGAAACTCTTAGAGAAACCACAATATTTATAGAACAAAGTTCAGGTCTTTAGTTCATATGGTCACTATGAGTCATGCTCCACTGGACAGCCCTTTACAACAACAAAAGGAGAGCACTGAAGAAAAAGGGAAGTTGTTTTTTCTAAAAAGTAAAGTATGCTAAAGCTGTTATGGTCAGAAAAAGTATAACTATAAACTCAAAGCAAATCACTCATCATGTATATGTACACCCAAGAAAGGTGATCCAAATAAATATGAAAACCATCAAGCAATATCTTTAATATCACATTCAAGCAAAATACTGCTGAAAATAATTAAAAATGGCTAGAACAATACATAAATAGGGAACTGCCAGAAGTTCAAGCAGGATTTAGAATAGTCCATGGTACCAGGGATATCATTGTTAATATCAGATGGATCCTGGCTGAAAGTTAAGAATACCAAAAGAGTGTCTATTTGTGCTTTATTGACTATGCAAAGGCATTTGACTGTCTGGATCATAACAAGTTGTGGCTGACATAGAGAAGGATGGGAATCCTGGAGCACTTAATTGTGCTCATGTGAAACCTAGACCTAGACCAGGAGGCTGTTATCCAAACAGAGCTACGGAACACTACATGGTTGAAAATTAAGAAGGGAGTGCATCAGGGTTGTATTCTCTCTCCATACTTATTCAATCTGTATGCTGAGCAAATTATTCAAGAATCTGAACTCTATGAAGATGAATGTGGCATCAGGACTGGAGGGAGACTCATCAATAACCTGTGTTATGCAGATGACACAGCCATGCTTGCTGAACATGAGGAGAACTTGAAGTACTTGTTACATAAAATCAAGAAATGCAGTCTTCGATGTGGATTGCATCTCAATATCAAGAAAATAAAGATTCAGGGTGCTCTGATGGCCTAGTGGCAAGAAGCTGCACTGCAATTCAGGCCATAGTCTTTCTAATTTCTCCACAATAGGGCATTTTTTAGTAATTAAATAGATCCAATATTATTCTTCTAAATTTATATCAAATTTATGAAATGGAATTAGTTTTCTTTTTATAAGTATTCTGTATCTCTATTTAGGTTAATCTGTAATTATTTTATCTTTTTGATGACAATTGTAAATGGTATTGTTTTCCTAATTTCCTTTTCTCTGTTCTCTTTGTTGGTAAAGGGGATTTTGGTATGTTGATCTTGTACCCTAATGTTTTATCTAATCCTTCTATTTTTTTCTAGCACCATAGCACTTTTTAGAACCGAATGACAGTGAAAACACTGCGTACAAGGTCCTCAAGAAGTACTTGTTGAATGAGCATACTAGCATCGAGTATTTTTTAATCCAGGTCAATGTCTTTAAATTATCATTATAGGTATATTAGAATTAATCAATCATTAAATATCAATTAATAGTAAAAGATCAAGTAAACTCTAAATGTTGTTGTTGTTGTTGTTGTTGTGTACCATTGAGTCAGAACCTACCCATGCATAGCTGACCCTTTGGCAGATTTTCAGAGGCAGTTCATCACAAAGGAGGAGACTGCCCATCCTTCTCCTGCGGAGCAGCTGGTGGCCTCGAACTGAGAGCCTCTGGGATTGCAGCATAGCTTTTTGCCACCAGGCCACCAGTGCTCCCTAAACTCCAAATAAAGGTAATAATTTTCAATTGAATGTTGGTGTGTACTGTTGAAACAGAATCGACCCATAGCTGCCCTTCCAGCAGGTATTCAGAGGCAGTTAATGTACAGGAGGAGATTGTTCATTTTCCTCCAGCAGAACAGTTTATGGATTTGAACTGCTTGCCTTCAGGATTGTAGCACAGCTTCTTGCCACTAGGCCAGACTCTTCTAAAAGTCAAACACACTGCCATCAGTTACCTTAAAGAATCTTTCTCAGGTGTAAATCTTTATATACCTTGTAATAGCTTCTCAGTTCAGCATGTTACACACTATGCCACTAGGGATTCATTTTTTGTTTGTTTGGGGGTTTGTTTTGTTTTATTATTTTCTTTTCTATTGGATTGATTCAGTGACTGGGATAATTGAGATGGGAGTGTCGGAGACAGTGTGATTGGCACAGGACAGAGCGGAGTTTAAGGCTGTTGTACATAGGGTCGCTATGAGTCGCAGGCAACTCGACGGCACATAACAACAACAACAAAAATTGGTTCGCTCACAAAGTTCATATACATTATGTTTCACACTATTCTTCATTCTATTTGTGTTTCATACAAGCATTCCCATGCACTACGTTTTATAAGAGCCACTAGGGATTTGTAAGAGACACTTGTTGTTGCTGTTAAGTGCCGTCGAGTCGTAGGTGACTCATAGTGACCCTATGAACAAAAGACCTGGACACTTCACTTGTATAACTTTCATCCTTTCACTAGGTTCATAGAATTTCCAGAGGCAAGCTATTTTGGAAGTGGATGCCACTCCTGCTTCCAAGCTTGTTTTAATTGGGGAGCACCACCAAACACTGTCCACCATGGGTCACCATTATCACATTTGGACACATCAGTGTCACAGTGTTCAACTTCACAGAAACCACCAGTTATCTCTGTACAGCAAGTGAACAGACCAGGGCTATATGACCTAGAAGAATGTTTGACCAAAACCAATTAAAAACAGGCCTGAGGGCCGCAGATTAAAGTCACCCACCTTTGGCTTGGTAGCATAACTTACTGTCCACTAGGCCAATTGATCTTAGGATTTCAAAGAAAATATTTTTTTTTAAGATCTTCAAGTTTTGTTTAATTCAAAGATGATATTATTCCTACCATTTCTGTACTAAATTTGCCCCAGAAAGAAATCAAATTTATAAAATAAACATGTAAAAATAAATCCAGGAAGTAAAATAATAAATGCTCCTTCGTTAAGAGCATCCTAAATAGCTGAAAAGCAAAATTCAAGATAACATATAACTTCCCAAATCTCAAGGTAATATATAAAGAACTTCCCAAATCTATCAGCTATGTATTTAAGTAGATTAACAAAAGGGATTTTTTAAAATAAAGTATGAACTGAAGGATGAGAGAGACTGCTTATTATGCTGAAACAGTCTCAACTATTTTCATATTAAAGGGAGAAAAAGAAATTACTTGAAAGAGTAAAATTAATTAGAGTGAAATTATAATCAAGTGGTTCATATCCTTTTCCTGATAAATAAGTATTTCATCCTCTGAAAATAAACACTTTAAAAGCCAGGGATCACTTACAGGTATTCATCTGCATAGTTTTGCGTAAAGCTCGATGGGAAATTACTATGATAATCTTTAAAATTCAAGTGTAGAAAAATTTCACCTACACGGTCCAAAGCTCTGATGGTGTAGTCTGCAGGAAGTTGCACTGCAAACCAAAGATGGTGTAACATCTCAGGTGGTTTAAATTTACCAGTAGTTTCAAGGAAGAAAGACGCACCATCTTCTGACTTATAGCCTTGAGAACCCACTGCTATAAGTTCATTCCAATTTAACAGCAATGAGTGAGAGAGTGAGTGACATTATGGAAGTGTCATTATTAAGAATGATATTGGGAAGACATTTTGACTATAATGACCTTATTTCTTACATTGCATTACCTTTTTTTCACTGTAAGCAGCAAACAAGCCAAACAAAGTAAAAAACCAAACCTGTCTTTTATTGCATAATCTTATAAACATTCAGGTTTTTTTAAAATCCATCATTTTAATCTTCATGTAGACAAAATGTTTGCTTCCTTATAATGAGGTCTTTAATGGGAAAAAAGTTATTGGATTTGCCTTTTTTTCCTTCCAGGTGGTTTCATTTTCTTAATTCCCTTTTTCCAAATAAGGAACTAGATTTGAAAGAAAGGTACTAACTAATTCAGAATCCTCAGAGATTCCATGGTGCTAAAGCTCTGGTTATAATAGACAATCTACATTCAGAGCACAAGTAGTCCCCAAGTTGCAAATGGGTTATATTCCAAAAGTTAATTTGAAAGTCTGCTGTTTAGAATTTGCAAAGGCATTTTGCCATGGAAACAAAGTTATAAATGACAGTTGCATTTCCAGCCTGGCCCACAAAAGTCTATCTAACTTGTAATGTGTCTAAATCCAATTGCTTCAAAGAGAGGTTTGTAGGGAGATGTAATAGTTTACTAATAAGTTGATTGGTGGTCTACTTTATTAGTGTCTCTCCACTTTAAAGTATTGGTTTGTTGGTTTAATATTTCTTTATTTTATCCCCTAAAGATATTTTAGTGTAATAATCAGAACTCTCTTTAAAAAAAAATAGCTGTTCTTCACAGTCATGTGTATTATTTCAGATATTTATTTTAAATCAAAAAATAAAGCAATATTCTTTCATGTGGTAAAAAAAATCAGATGCTTATAGGGTTGTGGGTTTTTTTATGTTTATTTTTTTCACTCATCTCAGCACGTAAACAGAGTTGGTTTTGTTTTTCTAACAGTGACAATCCAGAGATTTTTTTTTCCTGTTTTGTTTTAAATGTTGGTTATTTAACTTTTTTTTTTACTTAAAAATTCAAAAACAAAGCAATGGCCAGGCTTACTGATTACATGGAGACTGGTGGAACCCTCAAGACCATGATCATGTCCCCAATCTACATTCTGTACTCTAGCTGTAGAGCTTGTCATCTTCAGGAATTTGTGCCCTGGCTTTTGTTTTACCTCTAGACAAACGTGGAACTCTGATAGCTCAGCTCAGTCCTGAGCACACTGAGTCTCTGGCAGATTGAGGCCACAAGCTGCTTCTAAGAAGAAAGATGCACCGTCTCTTCTCATTAAGGTTTACGGTCTCAGGGAGCTCTGGGGGCCTAGTGGCAAGAAGCTGCGCTGCAATCCCGAAGGCATCCACCAGATGCAGCACTGGAGAAGGAGGGGCAATAATCTCTTCCTATGCCGGTCAGATTCGATTCTACAGGACACAAGAAGAAGGCGGGCGGGGAAGGTTTACTGTCTCAGAAACCCTATGGAGTGTCACTGCGCGTCAGAATGAACTCAGTGAATTTGGTGTGTGATCTGACGCAGAAACTGTAGCGTCTTCTTGAGAGAAAGATGGGCAATCTCCCATAAAGACTTACATAAGCCTGGAAAACTGAATGGAGGATTACTATGATTTAGAATTTACTCCATTTGGCAGTGGAGGTTTTTCCTCTGGCTGGTTTTCCCTTTTTTTTTTTTTTTTAAATCAAGTATTTAAAAATCTATCAATCAAGCCATATTTATAATAAAGGAGCCTAATGCATTTTATTAGTCAGATGTCAGTGAGCTGAACAAGTAAATGGGGGATGTTGGAGAAATTTAGGAGGTGAGTGAAGGTATTAAAGGGAGGGAACCATTAAAAAAAAAAAACAACAACAGAGCACCTAAGAACTTGGAGGAAGGGACCTCATGATTAGTAAGCAAATCCCTGTGAGAGGTGTGTTATGGATGGTTTTTAAACTAAGAAGGGGACAGGCAAATGGGTCTAATCACAGAATGATACAGCACAGCTAGACTGGTAGTGACCTAGTGGCAAGAAGTGGTGCTGCAACTCCGAAAGCTCACGGTTTGGGACCACCAGTTGTTCCACCGGAAGACAGGAAATCTCCCAAGTGATTTAGCTGCCATGACAAGATTACAGAAAACTAAATATATATTAATGTGGACTGTGGATTCTGGGGGATGGGTATTGTATAGCAATGAAAGGTTTTTGTTTTTTTCTACAAAGTGAAAAACAAACTCGGGGAAGGGGTGGGCAGGGAGGAAAATGTACAACAATGAAGGAATGGGGGAAAATTAAATGGAAAGAATGTGCTGTAAATTATATATATATATATATAATGTGCTGTAATTATATATATATAATGTGCTATAATTATATATATATATAGAGAGAGATAATGTGATATACACATATATAATTTAAAAAAAGAAAAAGGAAAAAAAACGCCGGAGGGTCAGTTATGGGCCGGGTTCTGACTCTGTGGTATACAACAACAGTGCTAAATATGCCAGTAAATGTTCTTGTTGTTGTTGTTATGTGCTTTTGAGTTTCTTGCGACGCACAGCTGCCCTATGTACAATAGCCCTGAAACCTGCTCCATCCTGTGCCAAATTTACTGTCTCTGTCACACCCCGGTTACCCCAGTCAATAGTTATCAGAGGTTAGTCCTGTAACTGTTAACTGTTGAAGGGTAGCACTAACCACAAATAGAAACAGGAAGCAAATCCAGTGTCGTCTCCATCTGCCTTCCAGTCTCGCCCTAGTTACCACTATTCATTGCTGTGAGTCAGAACAGGCTCAAAGCTGACCCTCCAGCAGGTTTTCTGGAGCTGTGAAACAGCAGGAGGCGATTGCCCATCCTTCTGCAGGGGAGATTCAGGGGACTGGAATTGCCAGAGGGGGCCACCTTTGGGTTAGTAGCGACTCCCTATGGACACCGTGACCAGGAGCTTCCTCCCTGGTAACTAGAACGTCCCTCATTGCTGCCTCATCATACCTGACTCACGGTTTCTCTGCATTAGGTTTCCAAGGCTGTAAATCACACCGAAGGAGGTTGTCCGTTTTCCTCCCGAGGAACAGTTGGTGGATTTGAACTGCCAGAGAAACAACACAGCCTTTGGATTTAGCAGAACAACTGTGGACTCCGACGCCGAAGCTTCCTATAGATCAAGGGAGACCCCAGCTGATAAGGTAATCGGAAATGTAGTTTCTAGACCTAAACCCACCATCCTAGAGCAAAATGTCAAAGAGTAGGCTTGTCCCCAAAAGGGAGCTCTGATGGCATGGTAGGTTAAATCCTGGGCTACTAACTAAAAGTTGACCGGTTCAAATCTATCCGCTGAAAGATGAGAAATCTCTCACGTTAAGATTTGTAGTATTAGAACTGGATGGAAGGTCACCGTTTATTTTTTAATCAATTAGATGGCAATAGACTTGATGTTTTGGTTTTGGCTTACAGTTAGAAGTAAAAAATTTTCAGGGCAAAAGTGAATTTTATGTTTTTATTCATTTTAATGAACGTCTACAGAGACTTTGGATTCCCATTCATTCATTTTTGCACCAAAAAGTGAATTTGTAAAGGTCAAGAGCCCTTGTTTCTTTGGATAGAGCCTTCAATATAAAAGTTACTCCATAAATATTTCTTGAATATTTCAAGTAATGCTTTCCCCCGCAATGGTCCATTCTCTGAAGCATAGATTTTCAACGGAAAATAATTTGATCTCATTTTGTGTTGAGAAAAATGTTTAGTGTACTATCAATGCTCAATAGACACTTGATTAAGAAAATTAATATCTCATTTTGTTAATGTCCACATGCCTGATCTGATCTACCTGGTTATTTTTGTGGCTAGGGTCACAGTTTAAGCTTAAATTGGATTTTTCTGCCCCCTGAGATCTGAGCATGTTTGGGCACGCCTGTGGAGCTGGGAGAGCAGGCTCATTTTCTGAGGGAGGAGGTGGGGGGAGCCTTCATCTAAAGTGGAGAAAGGTATGAAAAGTTCTTTTCGAGGTCAATTGCCTAACATTAAAGGAAATAGCTTAGTGGAACATGTGGTCTTGTCCATGGATTTATGTCCGAGTTCTAGAGAGGCAAACAATTCATATTCTTTATTTATGATTTGCAAGAGGGATCTCCATAAGTTAGACTCTACTTAATGTCAATGGGTTAGATTTCATTCAGGATTGATTAATTGAGTGAGTGAGTGAGTGAGTGAGTGAGTGAGTGAGTGAGTGAGTGAGTTCAGGGCAATAAAAATAGGAGATGGTGCCGGTGGGAAATGTTATCTTGGTACAGCCATCTGTGACTTTGAGTGGGAAGCCTTAGCATTGAACAGTACTGCATGAAGGGCTGGGATTTGTAAGCAATAGAAAAAAACCACTTCAGTGAGCAAGAGAAGGGAGATGGTGGGTGTCATAGGATTTCTCAGAAAACCAATTCTTGAAGGATACTTGTACTTCAAGAGCAGATCTGTAGGAATCTTTAGACTTAATTTGGGGGAAATTTGCCCATGGCTAAGGAAGGAGTGAGAGACTATTCTTTGAGACTTCTGCTATGATCCTATTTTTACTGTCATCTGTAGCTTGAGAAAAATGGGCTGCATTTCAGTTTCCAATGTTGTAAGTCATTGTTGATTTGTGCTGTCACCAGAACTGACTCACAGCTGATCTTCCAGCAGAGGTACTCAGAAGCAGTAAATCTTACAGGAGGAAGTTTCCCATGTGTGACATTAGAGCAGCTGGGAGATTCAATCCACATGCCTTTGCAAGTGCAGCACAGCTCATTACCATTAGGTCACTGGGGCTCCCTAGGCCAGCACTGTTGTTATTGCTGAATAACAGGGAGCCAGAACTGACCTGTAGCTGACCCTACAGTGGGTTTTTAGAGACAGTTAATCACACAGGAGGAGATTGCCCTGTGGTCTTTCAGGGAGAAGCTGGTTGATTTGAACCCTGTGCCTTTGAATTGAAGTGCAGTTTTTTAACACTAGGCCACCAGAGTTTCCTGGATTTGCCTCTGGTATTTAGGACAGGAGAAGGATGGGCAATCTCCTCTTGTGTGATTAATTGCCTCTGAAAACCTGCTGGAGGGTCAGCTATAGGTCCCTTCCAACACTGTGATACACAACAGCAACAAATACATATAGTATAAAAGGGAGCTCTGGTGACCTAGTGGTAAAACACTGTACCGCAATCCCAAAGGCATGCAGTTCAAACTACCAGCTGCTCAGAGGGAGAAAAATGGAAAATCTCCTCCCATGTGATTTACTGCCTCTGAAAACCTACTGGAGGGGCAGACACGGATCAGTTCTGACTCATAGCGCACAACAATATAGTATAAAAAGAAAGTAAAATTAAATTTCAATTGCGCCTTGATTTTAAAAAGTATTATAGCCAAAAATATTAAATTGGACATAAAATAGTAGTTAATCTTACTTGTTTCTATTTATAAATTATTTCTTTACTTTGCCCCACTATATATTAGTGTCTTTATTTAAGAGATGATTGTTCACCACAACAAAATAAAGGTAAACAACCTAATTGAAAAATGAGCACAGGATATGTACGACACTTCACCAAAGAAGACATTCAAATGGCCAACAAGCACATGAAGAATGTTCAAAATCCCTAGTTCTAAGAGAGATGTAAATCAAAATAACTATGAAACATCATCTCACCCCAGTCAGAAGAGCAAAATTTAACAGAGCAGCAAATGACAAATGCTGGCTAGGTTGCGGAGAAACTGGAACCCTTATTCACTGTTGGTGGGAGTATAAAATGGTGCAACCACTATGGAAGGCTGCATGGCGCTTTCTCAAAAAGTTGGAAATAGAAATACCATTTGACCCAGGAATTCCACTACTGGGAATAAACTCTAAAGAAATCAGAACTGCCACCCAAGCAGATATATGCTCACTTAAGTTTACTGTGGCTTTGTTCACAATGGCAAAGAGTTGGAAACAACCCATGTGCCCATCAACAAACAAATGGATAGAGAAGCTTTGGTATATTCACCCAATGGAATACTATGCTGCATTGAAAAACAAGGATCTCATGAAATATTACTCAAAATGGGTGACCCTGGAGGACATTATGCTGAATGAAATATCCCAATCGCAAAAGGACAAATATTGCATAATACCACTGTTGTGAAGCAGGACTGACATTGGAGTTGGGGGAAAACTAAGAAAAGAGGGTTAAATAACGTATGCTGCTTGTATTGAAACAGATGAGGGCGAGAACTGTTTAGGAGAAATATATGATTAGGTATTATTGTCATGACAAGAATCCAGAATGAAAGCTGCGTAGAGGTGTGGACTGGGAGGAGGGGATTGTATAATAATGAAAGATTATTTTTTTTTTACTTTTCAAAGAGAAAAGCAAACTTGGATGGGCAGGGAGGAAAG
>NW_006399754.1:1806771-1808121 GCF_000299155.1 Elephantulus edwardii
AAAATATATTTTTTAAAAAAGAGTGGATTTTTGTGCATTATATTTTAAAATTAAAGGCAAATTATCATATAAAGATATTTCTCTGCTTGACACACCTAGGTGATTGAATTCTCTGATAATTTAAAAATGCACACTTACTTTTGAAATTTAAGAAAGCATTTTCTCAACTATACAGAATTTAGTATACAGAATTATTTCAATTTTTGTTTCCTAAACCATTCACTCTCTGAAGAATTCCAAAGGATTCCTAATCCACTCCATAGCACCTACCAACAGCAGCAATAAAACATCAACCTTTTATTTTTTTTGTTTTTCAAGACTAAAATACTGTTGTTAACTTAATAAGAGATTTCTTTGTTTCTGAAACTTGCTATTCTCAAGGAGGGCTGGACCAGTGGTTTGGGGATAGTTCTTTCAAATCTCATTTCTTCTCTGCTTAATTATCCTTCAGATGTCTACATCCTTTACAACTTTATCTGTCTTTACAACTGAATCATATGTCATCTGGTTATGCTGGATAATGATTGTAGTGTATTCAACCTCAGGGCTGCTATCAGAGCCTCCTAATGCTGTACAAAGCATAAAAGAGCTGTTGACAGTGAAAAGATACAGCAATCTTATTTTTTTTAACCTAGACCAAGGGCTTATAATCTTTCTATTATTACATAACCCTTCAGGTTGGAAATCTATCTGATAAGCTTGGAACAGTAATCAGATAAGACTTGCGCTTTGAAACCATATCATTATCAAATTGGCCTACTAGGATTATCATTTTATGATTAAGGAATTTATTAGTCACTCCTAATTGATTTTCCTATGTTGTTGTTAAGTGCCTTGAGTTGCAGGCGACTCATAGCGACCCTATTAAGGAGAGTCCTCGACTCTTGGGTGCCTTTCATCCTCTCTCAAGGTTCACAGCGTTTCCAGAGGCAAGCTCTTATGGAAGTGGATGCCACTCCTCCTTCCAATTTTCCTATAAAAGAGAAATTAATTTCTCTATAAAAAATGTAAAAGACTTGAACTACAGATGAACAGATTTTTTTCCACAATTGATTCAATCTAGTTTAAAAGTATGTCATGTTAAAACAACTGTGAAATATCATCTCACCCTAGTCAGAATAGCAAAATTCAACAGAACAGCAAGCAACAAATGTTGGCGAGGTTGTGGAGAAACTGGAACCCTTATTCACTGTTAGAAAATGGTGCAACCACTGTGGAAGGCGGTATGGTGCTTTCTCAAAGAGTTGCAAATAAAGATACCATTTGACCCAGCAATTCCACTACTGGGCATATACTCCAAAGAGACCATACTGACATCTAAGCAGATATATGCACACCCATGTTTATTGC
>NW_006399754.1:1808566-1833858 GCF_000299155.1 Elephantulus edwardii
AACAATGAATAAATGGAAATCCAAAGTCTCTGTAAATTTTCATTAAAATTAATAATAAATTTTTTTAAAGTATGTCATGTTACGTTGTTGATATTGTTGTTATGTACCATCAAATCAGAAGTGAATTCTAGCTGATCCTCCAGCAGGTTTTCATAGGAAGTAATTCATTCAAACTGGGAGTCCTTGGCTTGGCAGCACAACCTCTTACCACTAAGCTACCAGACCTCCCTAAAATTGTTACAGAAGAAAAAAAATATTGTTTGAGCTGATTACTCTAGGATTCTTAAAACATGGTCCATAGGCTACACCATCAGAATCTATTTACTTATAAAATTGAGATTTTTGGATTCAGATCTCAGAATTGGGTGGGCAGAGAGAGTTGGGGCAGAAGGTGATAATAGAACTCACAGATTTTAAGCAAACATGGTAGATGATTTTGTATCCATTCCAAAATTGTAGAGCTACCTCTATATATTTTCTTTTAGAAAATCACTTTAGTGAGTCCTTTTGTTTAATTTGGGGATGAGGCGATGTAAGGCTTCCGAGGATAGTATGAAGTAATGCATGTTGTTGCTTTTGTTGATTGCATTCAAGTCTAGCACAACTCATAGCAACCTTATGAACAAAAGGCCTGAAGCACCTCTACAACTATCGATATTTATCAAAGTTCATAGAGTTTCCAGGGGCATGTTATTTAGGAAGTGGATGCCACTTCTGCTTCCAAACCTGTCATAGTGTGTTATTGTTGTTATGTGCTATTGAGTCACCTGTGATGTATAGTGGCGACCCTATGTACAGCAGCTCTGAACCCTTCCCTGTCCTGAGCCAGTCTCACTAATTCCGACACACCAAGCCCGATTGCCCCAGTTACTGTATCTCATTCAGGGTCTCCCTCTCCTACACTGTTCGTCCAAACTTCTGCGCATCATGTCCTCCAAGGACTGATCTTTCCTGGCCCTAATGCCCAAAATAAGTGAGGCAGAACTTAAAAATTCTAGCCTCCAAGGACAGACTTGGCTTCACCCTCTCCAAAACAGACCCATTTGTTTTCTTGGCAGTCCATGGTATGTTCAAGACTCTTCCAAGCACCACAACTCGAAAGCATCTAGTCTTCTTCTGTCATCCTTAGTCATTGTCCAATTCTCTGAAGCATAACAAGTAATTGAGAAGACCCTGGCCTGGATTAGGTGCACCTTTGTATCTAGACTGACATTGTTGCTCTTCAGCTCTCTGGAGTGGTCCATGACAGCAGATTTTCCCAATGCATTTTGTCTTTTGATTTCCTGACTGCTGGTGTTGATTGTGGAGCCGAGCAAGCTACAATTGCTAACAACCTCAATCTCTTCCCTGTCTAATATGGTTCTGCCAATTGGCCCAGTGGGGAGAATCTTTGTCTTTTTGATGTCAAGCTCCCATCCATATTGAAAACTACAGTTCTTGACCTTGTACAGTAAGCGCTTCAGGTCTTCTTCAGTTTCAGGAAGCAAGGTTGTGTCATCTGCATATCGTAGGTTGTTAATGAGTTTTCCTCCAATCCTCATGTCACACTCTTCTACATAAAGCCCTGCTTCCCTAATGATTTATTCTGCTTACGGACTGAAAATGTACAGGGACAAGATACATCTCTGATGCACTCCTTTGCTGATTTTGGACCATTCATGGTTTCCTTGCTCTGTTCTGAGGACTGCTTCTTGGTCCAAGTATAGGTTTCTTATAAGCACGTTCAAGTATTCTGAGATTCCCATTTTCCTCAAGATTAATAACAATTTATTGTGATCCACACAGTCAAATGCCTTTGCATGGTCAGTGAAACACAGATAGATAGTCTTCTGGTACTCTGCTTTCTGCCAAGATCCATCTGACCTTGGCAAAAATTGTCCCTAGGCCATGACTTCTAAACCCAGTCTGTATTTCTGGTAGTTCTCTGTCAATGTACTGTTCAAGTCTTTTCTGGATAATCTTCAGCAGGATTTTGCTAGTGCATGATATTAGTGATGTTGTTGTTGTTGTGTGCCGTCGAGTCATTTGCGACTCATAGCGACTCTATGCACAACAGCCCTAAACCCTGCTCTATCCTGCACCAACCGCACTGCCTCTGACACACCCATCCCATCCCTATTACCCCAGTCACCGAATTAATCCATCTCATAGAGGGTCTTCCCCTCCTGCGCTGTCCCTCCACCCTCCCAAGCATGATGTCCCTCTCCAAGGACCCGTCCCTCCTGGCAACATGTCCAAAGTATGTCAGACGAAGCCCCAGAATCCTTGCCTCCAAGGAGTAGCTTGGTTTAATCCTCTCCAAGATGAATCTGTTTGTTTTCCTGGCAGTCCATGGTACATTCAATACTCTTCTCCAACACCACAACTCAAAGGCATCAACTCTCCATCTGTCCTCCCTAGTCATTGTCCAACTCTCTGATGCATAACAAGCAATTGCAAAGACCATGGCCTGTATCAGGTGCACCTTAGTCTCCAGAGAGACACCGTTGCTCTTGAGTACTTTAGAGAGGTCCCTAACAACAGACTTTCCCATCGCAATACGCTTTTTGGTTTCCTGACTGCTGGTGCCAAGAGTGTTGACTGTGGAGCTGAGCAAACTGAAGCTGTGAACAATCTCAATCTCTTTGCCATCCATCCTGATGCTGCCAATTGGTCCAATGGTGAGAATCTTTGTCTTCTTGACATTGGGCCTCAGTCCATACTGAAGGCTGAAGTGATATTGTTCAATAATTCCCACACTCTGTCAGGTCACCTTTTTTTTCGAATGGGAATAAATATGGATCTCTTCTAGTCAGTTGGCCAAGTAGTTGTCTTCCAGAATTTTTGGCACAACTTGGTGAGCACATGCAGGACAGCATCTGTTTGCTTAAATATGTCAGTTGGTATTCTGTCAATTCCTGGGGCTTTATTTTTTGCCAATTCCTTCAGAACAACCAGAACTTCCCCTTTCACCACCATTGCCTCTTGCTCATATGTTGTTTCTTGAAATTCTTCCATGTCAGCCAATTCTTTTTGGTACAATGACTCTGTATACTCCTTTCATCAGCTTTTAATGCTTCTTAAATAATTCAATATTCTGCCCATAGCATCCTTTAGCATTGCAACTTGTGTCTTGAATTTATTCTTTAGTTCTTTCAGCTTAAGAAATGCTATGCAAGTTCGGCCGTTTTCATTTTCTGACTCCAGCTCCTTGGCACAGGATAGAGCACAGTTTAGGGCTATTGTACATAGGGTCGCTATGAGTCGCAAACGACTCGACGGCACATAACAACAACAACAACAACAACTTTCCAAGCAGCCCTTTGAAATCTTCTATTCAGTTCCTTAACTTCTTCATTTCTTCCCTTTGCTTTGGCTTCTCAGCGCTCTAGTGCAATATTCAGAGTCTCTTCTGACATTCATTTTGGTCTTTTCTTCTTCTTCCTTCTTAGTAATGACTTTTTGCATTCTTCATGAACAATATTCTTGATATCTTCCCACAGCTTCTCTGGTCTTCATTCATTAGTGTTCAACGCCCCAAACCTATTCCTGAGTTGGTGTTTAAATTCGTGGGAGATAGACCCAAGGTCAAATTTTTATTCCTGTGGATATGATTTAACCTTCTTCAGTTTTAATTTGAACTAGCATATGAGCAGTTGATGGTCATAGACATAAAATAAAGAGATAACCAATATGAATAATGTTAAGTGAGCTCTGGGGATATACTGATAAGGGGTTGTGCTGCCAACACAAAGCCAAATGGTTCAAATCTGTCTTCTACTCTGTGGTGGAAATATGTGCAATCTCCTCCCATGTGATTTACTGACTCTGGAAACCTGCTGGAGAGTCAGTAGTGAGTTGGTTCTGACTGTGTGGTACACAAAAATAACAGTGATAAATTAACAAGAATTTAAAAACTGTTGTCTCTTGTAAGTTTAGGAGAAAACAGATTCAGGAGTGCCAGGAATTCAGAAAAATGTGGAACCGTTTCTTATTGGGGAATCTTAGCAACATAGTGGTAGGTAGAATCCAAGGAGAATCATGACCAGTGAGAGATTCCCTATGGTAGGAATAGCCAACATTCAATGTCAAGTTGCTTTCAAGTCTTTGTCTCAAGTTTCCTATGTTTGAGAGAATAGAATGTTCCATTCACAGGGTAAAACATGTGTGGGAAGGCACAGTGAGAGACGAGGAACTCAGATAGAGTAGAAACTCAGAACAAGAGTTGATCTCAGTCAAGTTCCTTTCTGGCTACATACAATACAGGGGATGAAGGGAAAATTAAGCTGTTTTAATTAGCTGCTAACGAACATAGAGATATAAGGCATAACAAACTTTCTCCCGGTTACATTAGTTCTATCCTTTTTCAGAATTCTGTTACCTTTCTACAGAAAACAACTAGATTTTTAGGATTAAATTAGTGATCTATATTTGTTTCCATTAAAAAAAGGTGATTCAACAGAATGGTGAAAATTGTGCAAAGGCAATATAATTAATAGAACATAAAAGTAAAAAATAAAAAAAGAAAGATTGACACAGATTTTTTTTTAATCAATGCCTTTGAGTTGTGCTGAAGAAGAGTATTGAACATACCATGGTCTGCTAAGAGAACAAACAGGTCTTTCTTGGAGAGGGTGAAACCAAGTTGCTCCTTGGAGGTAAAGATTTTGAAACTCTGTCTTACATACTTTTGGCGTGTTGCTAAGAGAGACCTTGGAGAAGGACATCAGATGAGATAGACTGAAACAGTAACTGAGGTAATGAGGATAGGTATGTTGGAAACACTGAGATTGGATCAGGATAGGGCAAAGTTCAAATCTATTGTCCATAGGTTACTCTGAGTTGCAGTCCACTTCAAAGCACATAACAACAAAAGTAAAATGGCTAGACCAGTTCATTGACAGAGAACTGCCAGAAATTGAGGCTGGATTTAGAAGTTGCAGTGGCACAAGGGATATCACTGCTAATGAATATTGCTTGAAAGCAGAGAATACCAAAAAAATGTCTATTTTTGTTTTATTGACTATGCAAAGGCATTTGATGTGTGGATCATAATTAATTATGACGACATTGAGAAGACTGGGAACCATGACACTTACTTGTATTTATGCAAGATCAAGAAGCTGTTGTCCCAACAGAGCAAGGGAACACTATGGTTTAAATCAGGAAAGGTGTGCATCAAGGCTGTATCTTTTCTCCATACCTATTTAATCTGTATACAGAATAAATCTTGAGAAGCTAGATTGCATGGAGAAGAATGTGGCATCAGGATCAGAGGAAGACTCAACAACAGTCAGCATTCTACAGTTGACACAGCCTTGCTTGCTGAAAATGAGGAAGACTTGAAATTCTTGCTGCAGAAGATAAAAGACAGTGGAGCAGCAGTAGGCTCCAATTATCAGTGGTTGTGAATCCGATGCAGGACCAGATTGTGTTGTACATGGGGTCCCTATGAATTTGAAGAACTCAATGACATCTAACAAGAAAGAATAGTAATTAAAAGTTTTTATTTGGAAAAAAAAAAAAGACTACAGTCTTCAATATGAGCTACATCTTAGCACCAGGAAAACAAAAATCCTCACCACTAGACCAATAAAAAATTAATAACATAGATGAAGAAGAGACAGAAATTGTCATTTACTTCATCTTCCTTGGATCCACAGTCAACACTGTCAGCACCAGCAGGCCAGAAATGTAAAAAAAAAAAAATGTATTTCAGAAAGTTGGATGTCAGGGACCTCTCCAAAGTGCTGAAGAACAAAAATGTCAGTTTGAAGAGTAAGGTATGCCTGATTGTAACCATGATCTTTGCAATTACTATACATTTGAAAGCTGGACAATGAAAAGGATAACAGAATAAGAATTTATGTCCTTGAGTTCTGGTGTTGGAAGAGGGCTGAATATCTTATGCTCTGTCTGAAGGACAAACAAGTATATATGTCTTGGAAAAGATGCACCTTCTTGGAGGCAAGTATATTGAAACTTTGTCTCACATATTTTGGGCATGTTGTTAGGAGGAATCAGTCCTTGGAAAAGGATGGCATACTTGGAAAGGTAGAGGGTCCGCAAAGGAGGAGAAGACCCTCAAAGAGAAGGCTTGACACAGTGGGCTCAAATGTGTCAGAGACAGTGATAGCTTTCAGATGCATTGTTCATGGGATTGCTATGAGGCTAATTGACTCAATGGCACTTAACAATGACAAAAATAAGTAATTCTGAGACCTTCTATAGAATTCAACACTATTTCTAAACATTCAACTTCTTTCTACAATTTGAGTACAACATGGGTATGAATATGGTTATAAACCAATGGAGAAAAGCCTTCTTAACGTTTAATAAGACACAGAAGAATACACACATACATACACACAATAAAACCAAACCCTACTGTATTGATTCCAACTCCATACTAACCCTCTCCAGGTTTTTGAGGCTATAATTTTTTTTTTAAATTTTATTATTTTGTGTGCGTGTACCGTCAAATCAGATCTGACTGGTACAGGAGGATATTGCGCCTCCTTCTCTGGCAGAGGATCTGGTGGATTCGAACCGTGTTCCTCTGGGATTGCAGTGCAACTTCTTGCCACTAGGCCACCAGAGCTCCCCTGAGGCTATAATTTTAATGTGAGCAGACTGCCTCATCTTTCACCCACACAGTGGATGGCAGATGTGAAATACTTTTGGTTAGTACTTCAACACATCATGTACCAGATCCGTGTGTGTGTGTGTGTTTTCTGACTATATTATGAGAATGGTTCAGGATAGGGTAAGGTTCATAGGGTCGCTATGAGTCATAGCATAGTCAACTCAACAGTACCTAATAATGTGTGTGTGTGGTGTGTGTGTGTGTGTGTTTCAGAGGCAGTTAAGTTCACAGGAGATTGCCTATGCTTTTCCCACAGAGCAGCTGGTAGATTTCAACCATGTGCCACTGAGATTGCAGCACTGTTTCTTACCACTAGGCCACTAGAGCTCCATATAAATAGAAATGTAAATGTAAATATAAATATATATTTGTGTGTGTGTATATATATATATATATAGTTTTTATTGTGTACCATCAAGTCAGAACCGACTCATAGCTCACCCTCCAGTAAGTTTCCAGAGGCAGATAATTGCACTGGCAGAGATTGCCCATCCTTCTCCTGTGGAGCAGCCAATGGCCTCAAACTTCATGCTTTCATGATTGCAGTGCAGCTTTTTGCCACTAGGACATCCAGCTGGGGCATGCTCGCTCTTGTATGTGCTCGCGCGCGCTCTGTCTCTCATTCACGTGCTTTCTCTCTCTCTCTGTATGTATGTATGTATATGAATATACATATATAGTATTTATATTTAACAGAGCTCTGGTGGCCTGTAGGCGACTCATAGCTACCTTATGAACAAAAGACCTGAACATATGTATAACTTTCATAGTTTCTCCAAGTTCATAAGGTTTCTGGAGGCAAGCTATTTCGGAAGTGGATGCCACTCTTGCTTCTAAGCTTGTTTTAATCGGGAGCTCCACTAAACACTGTCCACCATGAGTAACCGTTTTCACGTTTGACACGCCAATATCACAGTGTTCAGCATCACAGCAACCACAAGTTACCTTTGTACAACAAATGGACAGACTAGTGCTATGCCACTTAAAAGAATGCTTGACCAAAAACAGTTAAAACCAGGCCCAAAGGCCCAGATGTCTTTTTCAACAGGAGGCAGAATACAATCAACTCACACCCAATGGCAGTAATCATTTCACCCAATCCTCCCCAGAAACCAGAAACCAAACCTCTATAGAATCTGGCTAAACCGGTGGCCTACACCTGCTTTATCTGTGTAGTTTATTGTCTGCTGTTTAACTGGTTTGCCTCGAGATCAACTACCAGACCCTGCTAGCTCAGATAATCCAGTCATCCAACCCTCCTTCGCAATTTCCTTTCCCTTCCCTGTTATTTGGTTCATCACCAAACTTCCCCTTATATAAACTTGTGTGTGTGTGTGTGTGTGTGTGTGTGTGTGTGTTGTCAAATTGGATCTGACTGGTGCAGGAGGAGATTGTCCGTCTTTTTCCAGCAGATGATCTGGTGGATTCAAACCACGCACCTCTGGGATTGCAATACATCTTCTTGCTACTAGGCCACCAGAGCTTGCCAAACTGGGTATTTAATCTCTTTTTTCTTTTCCTTGTTGTGTACCATCAAGTCAGATCCACCTGGCACAGGAGGAGACTGACCCCCTCCCCTTCTCTAGCAGAGCATCTGGTGGCTTTAAACTTCTTAAAATATAAGTAACTACTCGCTGGGAGGCTGGGCTCTATGAGGAGAAATGTGGGGTCAAGATTGGTGGACGAATTATCAACAATCTGCGTTATGCAGATGACACAACCCTGCTTGCTGAAACTGAGGAGGACCTGAAGCGCCTGCTGCAGAGTGTCAAGGACTGCAGCCTACAATATGGATTGAGGCTCAATGTCAAGAAGACAAAGATTTCACCACTGGACCAATTGGCAGCATCAGGATGGATGGTGAAGAGATTGAGATTGTACACAGCATTAGTTTGCTTGGCTCCATAGTCAACAGTCTTGGCACCAGCAGCCAGGAAATTAAAAGGCGCATTGCCATGGGAAAGTCTGCTGTTAGGGACCTCTCCAAAGTGCTGAAGAGCAGTGGTGTCTCTCTGGAGACTAAGGTGCGTCTGATACAGGCCATGGTCTTCACAATCACCTGTTATGCATCAGAGAGTTGGACAATGACCAAGGAGGATAGAAGGAGAATTGATGCCTTTGAGCTGTGGTGCTGGAGAAGAGTATTGAGAATACCATGGACTGCTAGGAAAACAAACAGAGTTGTCCTGGAGAGGGTTAAACTGGGTGGCTCCTTGGAGGCAAGGATTCTGAGGCTCCATCTAACTTACTTTGGACATGTTGTGAGGAGAGACTGGTCCTTAGAGAGGGACATCATGCTTGGGAGGGTGGAGGGACAGCGCAGGAGAGGAAGGCCCTCTATGAGGTGGATTGATTCAGTGACTGGGATAATTGGGATGGGAGTGTCAGAGACAGTGCGATTGGCACAGGACAGAGCGGAGTTTAGGGCTGTTGTACATAGGGTCGCTATGAGTCACAGGCAACTCGACGGCACATAACAACAACAACAACAACAACTTGCTGTTTGGCATCTTCACCCTGATCTTAACCTACTATATTCTGTCAAATGTTGTGAACGATCTGAATTATTACCTTTCTTGTATGCAAAAAACATAGCTTGCTACAGTTATGTGTCCTCAAGTCACTTTCAACTCATAGTGACCCTGTGTACAACAGCTCTGAACCCTGCTCTTTCTTGAGCCAATTTTATTGTCTCAAACAAACCTAACCCCATTACCCCAGAGGCTGAGTCAGTTCATCTCATCTAGCTAGGGTCTTACTCTTTTGCACTGTCCTTCCACCTTTCCAAGCCTGTTGTCCCTTTCCAAGGACCAGTCCCTACAGGCAATATGCCCAAAGTATGTGAGACGGAGCTTCAAAATCTTTGCCTCTGAGGAGCAGCCAGCTTTCACCCTCTACAGGACAGGGATGCTAATAAAACTGGAGATTCTTGGGTTCCTGGATTAGGTTACTCATGGTACAATAAACAATATGAACTATTTGATTCTGACCATTCTTCCTACTTCCTAGGCCTCACAGGGAAGCCCAGCTGGGTGCTGCTTGGTGGATTTGCATTATAGCTAAGAAATGTCCAACTTTAGGATACTCACAATCTTTTATAATGGGCTATAATAAAAATTATTCAATCTTTCCTTCATAGATAAAGATATTTCCTTCGGGTGGATGGTTAACAAATCTATCCTATGCTCCAATGGGAGACATTATCTTTCCAAGGCTCTTGGCCTTGCAAATATCCTTGACAAGATAGTCTGGTGCCTTTGCGAGAAAGATGTGTAGAAGAAGTTAGAGAGGCCCATGGAAAATGATCTAATATTCTTGCATCTCTTGTTAATCTTACAAAGATTGGGCTGTCGAAACTGATTACTGTTCTTGTTAGGTGAGTTGAGTATGACTCATAGGAACCCAATGAACAACAGATGTGAACCCCATCCTGTCCTGTACCATCCTTATCATCTCTGATACATTTGAACCCTTTGCTGCAATCATTGTGTCACTCTATCTGGTTGAGGGTCTTCCTCTTTCACTGACCTTCCAGCTTTCCAAGCCTTATGTCCCTCTCCACAGAATAGCCTCTCCCAGCAACATGTCAATGTATGTGAGACAAAAGTGATCTGTGATCTCTAATTGTACAATCCTACAACCTTCTAGAATTCTGGGAAGGGCCTCAAAGAACAGCATGTGAGTAGTATTTACTGCGCAACATCTATATTCCAAACACTGTGAACACAAAAAATAGGCATAACCCTTGTCTCTTGTAGGGAGCAATAGCTGTTAGCCTAATATATTACATACTCCAAAATATAACTGCAAGCGGTGGTAAATCATAAAAGAGAAGGGTACATGGTGCTAAGAGAGCAGGTATTTATAGTCTTGATCTTCTCTGGGAGGTCAGAAAATGCTTTCTTTAAGGACTATAAGACTTGAAGAGTAGGTAGAAGATAACGCCTTAATTACAAAGAAGGGCAGGGGCTTCCCAGGGCTTTCTGAGTCACGAAACATTTGGAAACTGAAAGAAGACCCTAGAACAAAAAGGAACCAGAAGCTGGAGGGAATGAATTGCAGGATTTTGTATTTTGATAGTTCCCCAAGACCCTCAACCAGATGGATTGACAAGGTGACTGCAACAATGGACTTAAGCACAGTGGAGATTGTGAGGATGGTGCCGGATGAAGCAGAGTTTTGATTTCTTGCACACAGGGCTGCTAGAAGATGGAGTGGACTGCATGGCATCTAAAAACAACAAAAGGAAAAGCTTTGAAAGTTGGTAGTTTACATCAGGTTTGGGAAGCACTCGCTTAGTCTCAGACAAAATAGAACTGAGCAGCAAGATGAAGATGGCCCTCAACCTTGACAAATAAATAAAAATACATCTCGATAACAAAATCCTTGTGTTTTAAAACATGTTTTGGTTATTCAGGGATCAGCGTTCCAGCAAATTTGTTTGGAAGAGGGCCAAATGTGGAAGCTTAAGAAAAGGAAGCATCTCTCTGAGGGAAAGAACTTTTGAGAGTGAAGAGCACTGAAACTATCTCAACTTGATATATAGTCACTCACATTCACTGACCGGAAGAAAAGGAATCCCTTAATAGCTGGCTTTGGATGTAAATTTGGATTCACTCATCACCTGGAGCCACAAAGAAAAGCAGCACAGAAAGCAGAAAAGAGGAGGGGGCAAACCCCCACCAAACTGTGAAGCAGAGAGAATGAGAGGAAAGATCAGAGTGGCTTAAGAGGCAGATGGGATGAGAAGAAGTAAGAGCGCGCAGTGACAGATACTAGAAAAGGTGATGAGAACCTTCTAAAGAAGCAGCAAGCACCAAAGGGCGGGTTCTGTATACCTCAGCAACCCTCAGGGACTGGAGCCTCCCACCAAGCTATCCCTCGATGTGGTCAGTGGTCAACAAAGGATCCCATTAACCATTGTGTTCGCTGAGACTGTAGAGGAAAGGTATATTAAAAAAAAAAAAAAAGTAAAGTGGTTAAATGGGGGAGGGGGAGGGGGATATTGCTGTTTTAAAGGGCAGCCTGATTGCTAATAGGTTGAAATGAAGCCAGAGCATGGAGCTCAGTCACTTGCATCCTCGTTTGTGAAGGACAGTTTCTGGAGGAGGACTGCCCCCTCCCCAGGTCTTCCGGTGGAAAGTGCACCAGCTCGCCGCCCGCCGGACCTCAGACACCGTCACAGCGCCCCCCGCCGGCCGAGCGTGAAGGGAACCTCCGCCGCGTTCGCTCTCGAGGCTTCGCGGTGCCGTGAAGGAAGGTAATGGGTTTCCACGCAATTTGACGGGAAAATAGACCCCCCCAAAAAAAACCCCAAACTTAGCTCCACGTTTTTAATTGAAGTAACTATCTTAGTGTCATCTTGTCCAGAGACCTCCGGCTCTAAACGTTTGGGACTAAAAAAAAACACTCCAGCCCCCTTCAGGTAGTAGGGGGATGTCTGGAGAAGCACCTGCCAGCTTTAAGTTGGGGTGCGTTCGGGAAGAGGCTGGCGCGGTGCGGCTCACAGGGAGCCTCTGAAAAGTTGCATTGAGAAACGTCGATTGTTTCACATGTTCCGAGCGTCTCTCGCTCGGATCCCGGCCACGGCGACGGCGACGGCGTAGCAGGGGCAGCGGCTGGAGAGGGCTGGGTGGCAGGAGGGCGCTGGACGCGCGCGCCTGGCCCGCGCCCTGAGCTCGCCGGCTCGCTCGCTCGGGGAGAGCCCGGCCGCCTCGGGAGCATCGAGCTCGGGGGGAGAGCCCGGCCGGAGCACCGTAGCCTGCGGGCGCGGGAGCCGACGCGGGGCGGGGGTTGGGGTCCGAGCGCCGGGGGTGCCGTCGGCGGGACTCGCGCAGCCGCACTCGGGGCTCCGGCTCCGGGCTCCTCCTCCCGGCTCCGTAGTAAGCATGGCGGCAGCGGCGTTTGTGGTTCCTCGGGTGAAACAGAAAGCGGGAGCTACGCGGAGAGGGAGCGGGGAGCGGGGCTGAGGCGGCGCCGTCACTGCCGGGAAACCAGCCCCGGGTCGGCAGCCGCGGAGGCCCCAGAGCTGGCTCTGCGGCTGAGTAAACAGAGAACGATCTCGGGAACCCGAAGAAGAGGCGCCAGGGGAGCCGCCTCCCCCTGCCTCGGAGTGGCGTGCCTCGGAGGTGAGAGCGCGGGGCACCCCGTCGGCCGAGGTAGAGAGAGCCGCCCGGGACCGTTAGGCTGGGGCTCCGGGGGCCCGGGCGCCCGAGGACCAGGCCCCGTCGAGGGGTCCGGCCCAGCCGTCCCGGGGCGCGCTGCGGGCTCGCGGGGGACCGGCCCCGCCGACTTCTAGCACCTGCGGCAGCCGGGCTGCGGGAGGGGCTTGCAGTACGTGGCCGGGCGGGGGTGGGGGGTGTCCCAGCCTGCCGGCCACCGTGGGGGGAACACAGGCGGCCCTCCCACCCCGGCGGCGCCGCGCAGAGAGAGTGTCCCGCTCCTGTTGGGGTTAAACCCTGGGAAAACCCGCCCTTCGGTCTGGTCCTGTTTGGCTGCCGGATACCTGGCAGCTCCCCGCCGGCCAGCTAACCACCTGTTCGCGTCCGGGCTGCCGGACGCTGCCGGCCGGGGACACTGTGGGTCTGGGAACTTTCCGCACGACTCTGGGAGGACCTGGTGTGTTAGGTAAAGGCACATCGACCCCTCGTGTAGCCGTTAATCGCGGCGGCTGTTCAATTTTCGTCTTTTATGACTGTTGTTGTTAAAAAGCCTTGGGCGACTGCGGAGTCGGGGGAGGGGGGGGCGCGTGGTTGGCGGTGCGCGGACGCGAGACTTGGAGGGTTTCTTCTCTGTGCGATTTTATTATGCACGTTCCTTTGGGGCGTCTTTGGGTGTCCGGGAAGACTAGCAGGCTGACGGGTTTTGGTTTTTTTTTTGTTTGTTTGTTTTCTGTTTTTTTAATTTAAATGTTAACAGCCCTGTATGGACTTTTAAACGGCGCAGCCCCGTTATTTGGTTTCTTACTGTTACTCTGTGGTGGTTGTTTTTTGGGGGGTTTGTTGTTGTTGTTCTTCTTCTTGAGACCGAAGTTGGTGTATTTTCTGTATTTCCAGAATGATAGGAGAGCAATTGAAGGCTAAAGTACTTTTTTTACTCTGTTATTTTATGGCCGTGCTGTTGTGCGCAGCGCCAGTACTAAACATATGTCACGCAGGAGTTGGGGCCATATGTTAGGCAGAAAGGAGTGCGTTTTGTGGCTGTGAGCTTTTATTTGTATATTGAGTGTTTGCCTGTTTGCTAAACCTGTCATTCTTGCTGCCTTGTAAGTTTTCTCTTAACTAAAAACCTCCAAGAGACATTAATCCCTCTGCCTTTTTATATTACCCTCAAGTAGTGAGGGAAATATTACATTTTTCCGAGTAGTGAAATAATCTCACGGAGACAAATGGTGGAACGAACAGAAAACTGTGATAAAGAAACCTTTTTAGCACATCTCTTACAAAGTATAAACTGTAATTTTTGCGTTTTGTGTTGTAACCCACTCAAGGTGTTGCTGTGTCCAGCCACACCAATTAGTGAAAAGAAAGGGTGATGACTTGACAGGAAATCTTAACTAAAATTTTTATGTTGGGGGCGGAATTCAGCACTGTCACATTCATTTAATGATATTTTGCCCTTTCTCTTCATAGATTAGTCCTTCATTACTATGTACTGTTTACCTCTGGGCAATTTTTTCTGTCCTGGGCTGTTTGCCTTTTGCCACCTGTGTGCTTCTACATCAACTCCCCCGTTTTTTTCCTTTTCTTTTTGTGTGAATCCTCTGAATCATTGAGGAAAAATAACCTGGTTAACTCTGGCTTCATTCAAGCTTAATTGTAGTAATAATAATTTCCTTCTCCCAAGTAATGATAATGCATTTTTAAAACCCAGATTCTATGATTATTTTTTCTTCAGCATATGTTTCATCATGCATGTCCTCTCGTCATTTAAATAATTGAGAGCTAATGCATTTTATTTTTATTATATATACATGTAATGATTACTTTTTACTTGTAAAATGTCTGAAGTATAACATTAAGAATATTTTATTACAATTAAGGAAAATAAATCTCTGATCAACAAGGAACTCAGAAACATGGGATGCATGATTTATTCTAATTTTTTATAGCTTTGATTAGGTAAACAGCATTTAATTTATAATTTATTTTTGGTTTATGTTCATCAGTAATATAATTGTTTTAAAATGTTTATGTATTTTTTTTACATTACTGCTTCTGGAAATTCTATATCTTCTATTTTATATTTTAAAAATATAGTTTGAGAAGGAATAAAAAAGATTTTTCTTTTTAATGTTCTTGAAGCAGTTTTTTCATGTAAATTAATCAAGCTGGTGTCTTTTCTGTTTTATTAGACATGCTTTCCAATTTTATTAGATAATCAATACGAGTGCTTGATTTTTGCTTGTTTGTTTTTAACAAACTCAAGTAGATTAAATTAACGACACAAGCAGTCCCTTGGTTAAGAATGTCCTAATCCTCTGATTTTCTGTACAAGGCTGTTTAGAAGCAATCCTATAAAACCCATTATATTCAACATTCAGTGGTTTGTAATAAAAAAGAAGTAATACTTTTGAGACGGGCATCAAAACATTATTATGACTGTTTTGTGATGCTATCTTTTAGTGTATCTACAATATTTAATTTTTTTAATGCCTAGAACTGTACACTATCTATACTTAGACAAGCCTTTGACATGCTAAAGTTAGATGTCAGTAATGCCGACCTCACTTTTCCAGTTTATTTATAAATATTATTTAAAACAGATTTAGGATTAGAACTCATTCATATTCTGGAAACTACCTGTATTTTAAGTTTAAAGATTTTTACCATTGTGCATGACTTGTTCGATTGAGCCTTTTTAGTTCCTCAGTTTATCACAGTGCCAAAAAAAGGAAGATGGACCTTTTTGTCTCATCCCATGAGGAGGGACTTGTTCTCAGCTCTCTCAGATGACTTCTTTCTCTTTACAGCCTTTAACTGTCTTTCGGCCAGTTTCTTTGCTAACCAGGCCCGGGGACCTCTTAGAACTCTAATGGAGTGCTCTTGGGTAAATAAACTTCTTTTCCATTAAAAAAAAAAAGAGAGAGAGAAATGGACTTTATTGTTAACCGTAACTTGTTAAAAGTAAATTAAGGATTAGTTGAAAGACAAATTTTGTTTCTGTTTAGCTTTTAAAAAATATATTGTGAGATGTTATAATTTTATAATGCTCTTATTGCGTTATTTCATAATATTTGTCTTTATCCTTTGATCCTTATCTCTGTACCCTCCCACTGCTGTACTTGTGCTTTTCTCTCATAGATACTATCTTCAGTGTAGTCTGTGATTTCCTAACAAGTTTCTTTATGGGCATAATCCTTTGATTCTGGTGGTCACATCCACCAGAGATAACATAGGAAGAAGAAAAACATTCTTCTCCCATACAGTTTACAGCCTCAGAAACCCAATGGAGGGTCAGCTATGAGTTAGTTCTGATTAGAGGTCAATGAGTATTGTATTACCACTTACTACCAGCCTTTAATGGCGCTCTGATGACTTAGTGGTAAGGAATTGTGCTGCCAATACAAAGGTAAGCATTCGAATCCATTAGCTTCTTTGCAGGAGGAGGATGGGGAATATCCTTTGTTCACTGCTGCTTGAAAACCCCCTGGAGGGCCTGCAGTGGGTCAGTTCTGACTGAACAATACACAACAGCCAGCCTTTGGGCTGTATCTCAAAGTAAAGATGGTCAGTAAATGTTGAAGTATTAAAGTGAAGATACAAAGGTTGTGTGATGTGGGTATCCCCTCCCTCATGTAGTTTGTAAGTTGCTTGGAGATACCTGACTAAAATACAAGAAATCATTAACAAAACTATAAAATGGTATTATATTGTGTGGTACTAATTTAAAAGGAAAATAAGGCTACTGAGGGCTAGAAACACTTGCTGCAGAAAATCAAAGACTACTGCCTTCAATATGGATCACATCTAAACATCTAGGGGGACAGAAAATCTTAATTGGATCCACAATCAACACCCTCACTGCCAGCAGTCTGAAGATCTATTGCAATGGGGAAGTTTGCTATCAGGAACCTCTCCATATTACAGCATGAGCAGTGATAACAGTTTGAAGTACACTTCATTCAAGCCATGGTCCTTTCAGTCACCTCTGCTGTGGCTATAAAAGCTGGATAATGAATAAGGATGCCAGAAAAAGAATCTTTGAGTGGTGATATTGGAGACGAAAAATACCACATGGACTTCCAAAAGAGCAAGCAGATAGATCTTGGAGAAGTGCAGCCAGAGTGCTCTATGGAGGCAAAGATGTTGTTGATACTTCATCTCAGTTAATTTGATAATGTTGCTAGCAAAGGCTATTCCTTGGAGAGTGAACTCATGCTTAGAAAAGTAGAAAGTTAGCAAAAGAGAAAACAGGAGTCCCTCAATGAGGTGAATTGACACAGTGATTATAGCAGTGAACTCAGTTATGTCACAGATGATGACGATGACACAGGATAAGGCAGGGTTCCGATCTGTTAATCATAAGGGTGCTGGGAGTCACGTTTGATTCAGCAGTACAAACAACAAGGGCTAGCACACTTACGGAAGGCAATTGGAGGAAGTAGGACTTGACATTTGGGAAGAATTTAGTAGCAAAGGGAAAGGCATTCCAAAAGAGATTAACAGCCAGTGTTGGATTTAAAAATGACCCATCTGAGAGCATCCAAGGACAGGTATTAGGAGGAAGTAGGAAAGAAAGCTTAGCAGAGATCCAGCCGCAAGGCCTGTTCAAAAGAGGAATAGGCATTGCTGGAAAAATAGGCATTAATGGACAAGAACAGTTTGTGTCATGATGAGTCCATCACTGGAAGAAGAATGCATCTACTTTGACATATTAATACCTTAAACTTTGTATATAAACTTTGTCTAGCCTAGATCAGAGGTTGGCAAACTTTCACTGAGTGTCTGGTGTTGGGAGCCTAATAGACTCTGATAACTGTTTGTTTGTTGTGTCTTCTTTTTTACAGTTCTCAACAAAATGTAAAAAACATTCTTAGTTGAAGAACTAAACTAAAAGTGGCTAAGGGCTGGATTTGGCCAGTGGGCCTAGTTTGCCTACACTCAGCTAATTGGTTCAATAATTCTCCATATAACATATTTTGTGGGCCATATGGTCTACATTTAATGTGCTTGTTCCAACTACCATTTATATGTTGTTCCTACATTATAGTACAAATTAAAATGGGTGACGATAAGTGTTTCTGTGATCATTATTTTGTGGCTAGACTCCCACAACCTTTAGAGCCTAGGTTTCAGAACTAGAAAGTGAAAGCAGAAAAAACCTTTTATTGCTTCAAGTGTCAGTACTTGAAAGAGTTTTATCATTCAGGCTATTTACATTTTCTAGAAAGCATTTTGAAAAATATTTTCTATAGTGACTAAAAATCTAGATCTTCGTTTTACCCTCACCACTGACTAGTGATATAATCTTGTTAGGGTTTTTCAGTCTCACTTTCCTAATTCTGAAGATGGAGGACAGTATTCATCCTGTTTTTCTAACACAAATATTGAGAACCCAGAGAGATGTTGAGAACAGTAAAAACCTTAAAGTGTCTTATAAGCACTGACATTTTTGTTATTAGTTGCTGTTGAATGGTTTAAAAATCAAGAGTGTGACAGGGCTATCTTGTTTCTCTATACCTATTCAATCTGTATGTTAAAATCATTTGAGAAGCTTAGACTCTGTAAAGAATGTGGCATCAGGATTGGAGGAAGACTCATCAACAACCTTCATTATGCATGTTCCAACCATTCCTACTAAAAGTGATGAGGGCTTGAAAATCAGGGAGTACAGCCTTCAAGATGGATAACATTGCAACATTAAGAAAACAAAAGACTTCACCACTGGACTAACAGGCACCATTGGGATAGATGAAGATTGAAGTTGTCAGTGATTTTTATCTTCTTTTAATCTACAATCAACAGCCTTAATTTGCTTTTCTTTTTTAAAAAATTATTATATACATGGATTTTTAAAAATAGTTTCTGTTTTTTTGCAAAGATGGAAATCAAAATATTTGTTGCATTGGGGAAATCTGTCAGGGACCTCGTCAAAGTACTGAAGAAAAGCACCTGATCCAAACCATGATATTTTTAGTTACTCACTATGCATCTGAATGTTGGACAGTGACTAAGAATGACAGAAGAAGAATCAATGCCTTTGAGTTGTGGTGTTGGAGAAAAGCAGTGATATCCCATGGACAGCCAAAGAACAAATAAATGGGTCTCGGAAAAAGTGCAGCCACAGTGCTCCTCAGAGGCAAAGATAGTTAAACTTCAGCTCACATGCTTTGGCATATTGTTAGGAGATGCTAGTCTATTAAGACATCATGCTCAAAAGTTTAAGGGTTAGTGAAGGAGAGGAAAATCTTCAACATGAGTCAACATAGTGACTGTATCAGTGGGTTCAAGTATATCAAAGAGAATGAGGATGGTACAAGATAGAACAAGGTTCATATCTATTATTCATAAGGTCATGGTTGATTCAGTAGTACCTAAAAACAGTAATACCCAACAACTTGACTCATGGCAACTTTGTGTATTAATGAAACATTGCCTGGTCCTGCATTGCATATTGAAAGTAATAAAAGTCCACCTCTCTCTTCCCGCCCTTTTTAATTTATATAAGACTGGCAGTCAGTTTTATTTTCTGAAATTCTAGAAACATAATTAGACTTTTCAGTAAGTATTTAATTTGCTCCAGAAGTCTAACTCCTTTCTTGGCAAAAGAAAATATTTAAAACTCTGTTCCTCTTCCCATTTTGGGTGGTGGTTTTTTAAAAAAATTATTATTAACTTTAATGAAAATTTACAGAGATTTTGGATTTCTGTTCATTCATTGTTGTATTTTTCTCCCAGCCCACGCTCCCCCCGCCCCCCAGTACACTCTTCTCTTTGAAAAGTAAAGGAAAAATTCTTCATTGTTTTACAGTCCCTCGCCCCAGGTCCACCCCACTATGCAGCCTCGTTCTGGACTCCTGTCATTACAATAATACCTAATCACATATCCCTTTTAAACAGTTTTTTCTCTCATCTGTTTCAATGCAGTGTACATAATGTATCCCATCTTTCTCAGTCTGCCCCAATCCCAATGTCAGTCCCGTTTTACAACAGTAGCACTGTGCAGTATTTGTCCTTTTGTGACTGAGATAAATATGTGACTCAGCATAATGTCCTCCAGGCTCACCCATTTTGAATAATATTGAATGAGTTCCTTGTTTTTCAGTGCAGCATAGTATTCCATTGTGTGAATATACCACAGCTTCTCTATCCATTCTTTTGTTGATGGGCACATAGGTTGTTTCCAACTCCTTGCTATTGTGAGCAAAGCCACGGTAAACATGGCTGTGTATATCTGCTTGGGTGTCAGTTATGGTCTCTTTGGGGTATATTTCCAGTAGTGGAATTGGGGGGTCAAATGGTATCTCTATTTGCAACTTTTTGAGAAAGCGCTACACTGCCTTCCACAGTGGTTGCACCATTTTACACTTCCATAAACAGTGAATAAGGATTCTAGTTTCTCCACAACCTCGCCAGCATTTGTTGCTTGCTGTTCTGTTAAATTTTGCTATTCTGACTGCGGTGAGATGATATCTCATAGTTGTTTTGATTTCCATCTCTCTTAGAGCTAGGGATTTTGAACATTTCTTCATGTGCTTGTTGGCCATCTGAATGTCGTCTTTGGTGAAATGTCTGTTCATATCCTGTGCCCATTTTTCTATTGGATTGTTTACTTTTATCTTGTGGTGCTTGAGTATTTTATAAATTCTAGATATAAGTCCCTTATCTGACATGTCATTACCAAATACTTTTTTCCAGTCTGTGGCTTCCCTTTTTACCTTTTTGGAAAAGTTTTTGGATGTGCATAAGGATTTGATTCTTAGAAGGTCCCATTCATCTATTTTATCTTCTCTTGGTTGTAGATTCCCTTTCCCAGTTTTATTAAGCTGCTGCTATTAGGTGTTGTCAAGTCCATTACAACTCATAGCAACCCTATAGAACAGCAGACCTAAGTTCTAGTGCAGTCATGTCCAATGTCTCTCCCTTTATGTAAAGGAATACTGATTATCTTTTCCAGGCAATTTCAGTTCTTTTTTCCAAAGAGAAGTAAAAATATGCAAAAGTGGATTTCTCAGTAGCTTCTTCTTTTTCAGATGAAAGACTGAAAGGTGTATCTGTAGTAATAAAATTCATGTGTTGAACTCTAGTTGAATTTAAGGCACTGTACTTGATTATATTGAAAATTTTTATGCAACCAAGAAGGATAGAGATAGGGAACTGCCAGAAGTTCAGGCAGGATTTAGAAGAGAGTGTGGTACCAGGGATATCATTGCTGATGTTAGATGGATCCTGGCTGAAAGTAAAGAATATCAGAAGAATGTCTGCTGTTCTGTATTGACTATGGAAAGGCATTTGACTGTGTGGATAATAACAAGTTGTGACTGACAATGAAAAGAATGGGAATTCCAGAGCACTTAATTGTGCTCATGTGAAACCTATACCTGGAGGCTGTTGTGTGAACAGAGCAAAGTAACACTCCATGGTTTAAAATTAAGAAGGGAGTGTGTCAGGGTTGTATTCTCTCTCCATATCTATTCAGCCTGTATGCTGAGCAAATTATCTGAGAAACTGGACTGTATGAAGGAAAGTGGCATCAGTATTGGAGGGAGACTAACTCATCAATGTCCTGTGTTACGGAGATGGTACAGCTTTGCTTGCTGAAAGTGAGGAGGACTTGGAGCCCTTGTTGCAGAAAATCAAGGAATGCAGGCTTCTGTATGGATTGCATCTCAATGTAAAAAAAAAACACAAAGATTCTTACCACATGACCAATAGGCAGTCATGATAGAAAGAAGATTGAAACTGTCAACAGCGTCATCTTGCTTGTATCCACAGTACCTTGGTACCAGTAGTCAAGCAATAAAGAGATGCATTGCACTGGGAAAATCTGCACTAGGGACCTCTTCAAATTATTGATGAGTAATTATGTCAGTTTGAGGACAAGATGTATCTGATTCAGGTGTAGTCTTTCTGATTACTGGCTATGCAGCTAAGAGCTGGACAGTGAATAAGGATGAGAGAAAAATAGTTGACACCTTTCAGTTATAGTGTTGGAGAAGAGCAATGAACATCCCATCCCATGGACGGCTAGGAAAACAAACAGATATGTCTTAGAGAGGGTGCAGCCAGAGTGCTCGTTGCAGGCAAGAATAATGATACTGCCTCACCTACTTTGGGCATGTTGCCAGAAGGGGCTTTTTCTTGCGAAAGTGTGGAGTTGGCAAAGGAGAGGAAGACCTTCAACCGGTGGATTGACACAGTGACTGCTGCCGTGGGCTGTTGGGTGTCAAGAAGTGTTAGAATGGCACTGGATAGACTGGGGTTCAGACCTTTTGTTCATAGGGTCGGTAGAGTTGTACTTGACTTGATGGCGCCTAACAACAACAACAAAAGGATAGGTAGTGGTAATCTCATTTTACAAATTAAACTGTTGTTGTTGTTGTTATGTGCCGTCGAGTCAAATTAAACTACTGTTTTTAATTGACCTCTCATATCTCTCTTCCTCTTACTTTTGTAAATAATTTAGAAAAGTTAAATATGATACATCTTTGAAATAAACCTGAATATAAAAGTTATCTACAGTTTATGCTTAGATTGTGTGTGTTAACTAAACTCAGACATAGGTAAAATCTGTTTTGATGTCTTATTTTTCTTTCTCATGATCTACGTGTTAACATTATTTTAACAGAGTAGTTTAAAAACTTAAATTAAGGAAGTTGGTCTCAACCATAGGGAGTTATGTTGCTAACCTAAAAACTTATGATCTCCTTACTATCTGATTCTCCAGTAAGCTAATTTAACTTCTTTATATACACATACAAGTACAACCACATATGTATGGGAAAGAACTCTTTCTATTTCTTGGGATTATAAATAGATTATTAAGTACATTTTAAAGAATAGTTAATAAGGCTTTTCAGTAAATGCCATATATAATTACTTTTGTTGAAATTTGTCAGTAAGGAGTAGTATTTTCCTTTCAAAAAGTCACTTTTCTTAAGATATGCTAAAATGTTGTTATTAGGTGCCATTACATATGACTTAAAGCAACCCTATGAAAAACAGTTCTGAACCTATCGTGTCCCATCTTCAACATCTGACACACTTGAGCCCTTGGCTGCAATAACTGCATCAGTCCATCTCTTTGGGGGTCTTCCTCTCTTTTGCCAACCTTCCACCTTTCCAAGCATAATACCACTTTCCATGGAATATGTCCAGTATACATGAGATGCAGCTTTGTTGTCTTTGCCTGTAAGGAGCAGTCTGGCTGCACTTTCTCTAAGACATACTGTTTGCTCTTTTGGCACTCCATGAGATATTCTTCTCCAACACCAGAGTTCAAAGGCATCAACTCTTCTTCTGTCATTGTTCATTGTCCAATCCTCAGATGCATAGTGAGTGATTGAAAAGACGTACGAATCTGGTACACCTTTGTTCTCACACGTCATTGCTCCTCAATAATTTGAAGAAATCCCTTGCTGCAGACTTTCCTGGTGCAGTACATCAACTGATCCTCACTGCTGGTGCCAAGAGTGTTGATTGTGGTCCAAGATGAAGTCATTGACAGTTTTAGTCTTACCTCCATCTATTATGATGTTATCTGTTGGGCCAGTGGTGAGAAATTTTATTTTCTTGACATTGAGGTGCAATCCATATTGAAGGCTGTATTCTTTGATCTTCTGCAGCAAGCACTTCAAGAGCTCCTAACCTTCAGCAGCAAGTTTGTATTATTTGCGTAACATAGGTAATTGATGAGTTATGCTTAAATAGTAAAAACGTAATTTATGCTTTGTAGTTGCATTATGTTTAAATTTTTTGGAAATGTTTATTCTCTTAGCCAAGACTTTGTTCTTCAAATTGAATTTTGCCATGTAATATTTTTATTTGCAATATGTATTGAGTTAAAAAAAAGTTTAAGTATGGTTTCTTTTTTATTATTATTATTTTGTGTGTGTGTGCCGTCAAATTGGATCTGACTGGTGCAGGAGGAGATTGTCCCTCCTTCTTCAGCAGAGCATCTGGTAGATTTGAACCATGGGCCTCTGGGATTGCAGTGCAGCTTCTTGCCACTAGGCCACCAGAGCTCTCCAAAGTACAGTTTCTTAAGTAACTTCTAGGCTCATCCAATAGTTAATCATTATGCCTCCAACTCCATGGTATACTAGCAGTTTTTAAAAATTTATTTAAGTACTTGAACCTTACCAAAATTGGCCTAATGAGTGTGATAGAATAGCCTTTGGATAAATGTTTTTCTAATTTATTTTTCAGGATGCTTCCAGGCTGATAATTAAAAAGCATAAATTGAAATAATTTCCCTGTTTTAGAAGGTAAAATTACACCATGGTTACTGCTACATTAATTCTAATCATCTTTATTTCAGAGTCTGTTATCTATTGTTATCCTGTAAATCTATCATTTCTTCCCATCACTTGTTAATTGTAAGGTATAGTGTAATGAGCATATGTTTTGCATTAGTAAACATGTTGTTGTTGTTATGTGCCGTCGAGTCGCTTGCGACTCATAGAGACCCTATGTATAACAGCCCTAAACTCTGCTCTGTCCTGTGCCAATCGCACTGTCTCTGACACTCCCATCCAGATTATCCCAGTCACTGAATCAATCCACCTCATAGAGGGCCTTCCTGTCCTGCTCTGTCCCTCCACCCTCCCAAGCATGATGTCCCTCTCCAAGGACCGGTCTCTCCTCACAACATGACCAAAATATGTCAGACGAAGCCTCAGAATCCTTGCCTCCAAGGAGCCACCCGGTTTAACCCTTTCCAGGACAAATCTGTTTGTTTTCCTAGCAGTCCATGGTATTCTCAATACTCTTCTCCAGCACCACAGCTCAAAGGCATCAATTCTCCTTCTATCCTCTTTGGTCATTGTCCAACTCTCTGATGCATAACAAATGATTGTGAAGACCATAGCCTGTAAACATAGGTTTGAATTTTTGTTTCTTCTCTTTACAGGGTCTGTGTAAACATAAACATGTTATTTTGTGTCTTGGTTTCTTTATTTTTTTATTTTATTTTATTATTTTTGTGTGAGTGTACCATCAAATCAGATCTGACTGGTACAGGAGGAGATTGTCCCTCCTTCCCCAGCAGAGCATCTGGTAGATTCTAACCGTGCGCCTCTGGGATTGTAGTTGCAGCTCCTTGCCACTAGGCCACCAGAGTTCCCCAATTTCTTTATTTTAAAGTGAGTTTGTTTTTATAGTACCTGTTGTATAGATTGGATATTTAAAGGATTAAAAGAAGATTCCACTTAACATAGTAAGTAAAATACCTCCCGTAGGATATTTCTATCTAGAACTTTGACAGACATGTCATTGTCACCCAAGTATCTTGTCTTCATTCTCATCATTTATCTCTCTCTCTATTTGTTGGAAATGGGAAATGTCTAGGTCCTAGAAATATGAATGTCTCAAAAGTTAATGTCTATCCCGTTCTATTCCCTCTAGGAATTTACAGATTAGTGTGAAAGATAGATAAATGTAAATTAACAGATATTGTTGATTTCACATGCAAGCAAAATTTTGCTGAAGATTATCCAAAAACAACT
>NW_006399754.1:1834913-1850009 GCF_000299155.1 Elephantulus edwardii
ATCGGTTCTTGGAGAAGGACATCATGCTTGGGAGGGTAGAGGGATAGCGCAGGAGGGGAAGGCCCTCTGGGAAATGGATTTATTTGGTGACTGGGCAATCGGGATGAGTGTCTCGGAGACAGTGAGATGGGCACAGGATAGAGCAGAGTTTAGAGCTGTTGTACATAGGGTCGCTATGAGTCACAAGCGACTCAATGGCACATAACAACAACAAAAAGAGATAAAATAGTTCTTGTCTCTTTTTGCTGGTATGACTCCTTCTGGTCTTTTAAGCACTAAACTGCTGTTTCCATGGTACCCTCAATACCATGTCTACTTAATCATACTAAACTGTATGCATTTCTTTTCTTTCTGTGTCAGTCTTTAGACTATGAATGACAAAAAGTTGAAAAATATTCATAGGGTTTGCAGGTTTTTTGGATTTGGAGGATTTTGTTTTTTCTGTGAAGGAAAAAATATCAAGTTGACAAAGGCTCGTAGCTGCCCTACGAACAACACACCTGAACCTTCCCTTATCCTGTGCCCCCTCCATGAGCTCTGACATGCTCAAGCACATTATTGCAGTCACTATGTCAGTCCATCTTGTTGAGGATCTTCCTCTCTTTTTCATTCCTTCAACCTTTCCCTAGAATGATGTCTACTTCCGTGGACTGACTTCTCCTGAAAACATGCCTAAATTTATGAGATGAGATTTTACCCTCCTTGCCTCTAAGGAACACGCCTTGGGTATAGTTCCTCCGCTACAGATTTGTTTGCTCTCTTGTTAGTCCATAGGGTATTTGGTATCTTCTCCAGCACCACAATTCAAAGGCATGGATTCTTTTGCTGTTGTTAGATGCCACCAAATCAACTAGAACCTACAGTAACCAAATTAACAACAAATCTGAACCTTGCCCTAACCTACACCGTCCTCACAATCTCTGAGGCTCAAGCCCATTGTTGTAGTCACTGTGTCAGTCCATCTTGTTGAACATCTCCCTTTCTTTGCTGACCCTCTACCTTTCCTAGCGTGATGTCTTTTTCCAAGGCCTGGCCCCTTCAAAAATATGTGAGATGAAGTTTTTCCATTTTGTGTCGATAGAGCATCCTGATTGCATTTCCTCTGAGAAAGACTTACTCTTTTGGCGGAGCATAGGATATTTAGTACTCTTCTTCAGTATCACAGTTTAAAGGTATAGATTCTTCTGTAATCCTTATTGTTCAACTTCCAGATGCAAAGGAAGCAATTAAAAGGGCTCTAGTTTGACTCAGGTACACCTTAGTCTTTAAAATGTCATCCTTGTTCTTTAGCACTTTGGAGATGTCCCTGAGAGCACATTTTCCCAGTGCATTTCATCTTTTGATTTCCTGACTGCTGATGTTAAGAGTGTTGATTGTGGTCTCTCCACAAATCTCCAAACCCACAACTTCTGTCACCTGATAACCCTGGCTTGGACCCCTCTGACTCAGTCCCCCTCCTTATGTTCCTATCTGCGCCTTCAGCCAAGGACCTGGTTCTAGTCCTAGAGACTCTTCAAACCAGACCTTTGACTCTGATTCTACTGATCCTCAGAAATACCTTCCCATCCTCTCTGCTCTCAAGCTCGCGATGACCCCCACCCACCCCCTCTGCAATAAACTCTTCTACTCAGTCCCTAGCCCCCTCTACCCCCTCTGTCACGTAGCAGGAGCTAAGGGTAGCTCTCACTGATCTATTGCAATTAGAGAAGTACCTTGGCACCTTATCCAGAGACCCTAAGACGTACACCAAAGAGTTTAAATATCTTATTCAACCCTATGATCTTGACCTGTATTGATCCGCCTCCTGACTGCCCTTTTTTGAACTGCTAAGAAGACATCCTTCTCAGGGATTTTCTGCCTCTTGTCGCTTCTGGCCTTCTGAACAACACCAGAGTGATTTAAGGTGGATAGCAGTGGTTATCTATCCTCTCTCGAATCTCCTGATAACGTCCTGAGCAAACCTTCCTGTCAAAACCAAAGAAGCAGTTTCATGCATTTACCAACCAAACCTCAGTGAACTGTGCATGATGACGTACACACCGCTCCCTCCAAATGAGACATGATGTACCCTCCTCCCTTAAACCCCACTATGCCCGCATCTAGGAAGAAGCAGCCCAAAGACCTCATTGCACCCTATCACACAAAAGCAGGAATGCTGGGTTAAAAATCAAAATGGGGATTGAAGCTCAACTCAGAAATCCCTATGTCAGGACATCTTCTGAAACCAGAACTCAGAAGTCCTATATCAGGACATTTTTCTGAAACTAGAACTCAGAAAGCCTATGTCAGGACATTTTTCTGAAACCAGAACACAAAATCCTATGTCAGGACATTCCCCAGAACCAGTTTCCCAAGATCAGAAACATTGTGCACCAATGAGCCATTACAGTGAGCTCCCGTAAGCCCCCTAAGCCCAACCCCCAGTGCTGCTCCCCTTGCTGAGTAGTCCGGAAGTAAACTTTGAGAAGAATTCTATCTCTACTTCGGGTGTGGTTCTTGGCTTCTATACGAAACCTTTCAACTTCCTGAAATGGTTCAGTGCCTACCAATTCTCTTTGGTACAGATTGTGTATTCTGTTAGGATCAGAGAGAAAAAAGGAAACATGATGAGATTCAAGGAAAAAATCAGGAAAACGAAAGGAGGGCCAACAACAACTGCAGCTGCTTTAGATAAACTCTCCCTTCCCCATGCCATAGTTTTTGATCTGGTACCAGAGGGAAGCAAACTAACCACCAGCACCTTGGAAAACATCAACATCAGCAATCAGTAACTATGGAAGTAAGAGTTACCCCTTACTACCAATCAGAAAAAGCCAATAAATAAAATTGTTGTTGTTGTTATGTTTTAAAAAAAAAAAAAGAGTGGCTTGTGGAGCCGAGTGAGCTGTAATTGTTAACCTCAATCTCTTCTCTATCGTGGTGCTGCTAAGTGGCCCAGTGGAGAGAATCTGTGTCTTCTTGATGTTGAGCTTCAATCATATTGAAGACTACAATCCTTGACCTTGTACAGCAAGCACTTCAGGTCTTGTTCAATTTCAGCAAGCAAGGTTGTGTCATCTGCATAACATAGGTTGTGGATGAGTCTACCTCCAGTCCTCATACTACATACCTCCTCATAAATCCCTGCTTCCCAAGTGATTTGTTCTGCATATAGATAGAAAACGTATGGAGACAGGATACATCCCTCATGCACTCTTTTCCTATGCAGTGTTTCCCTGCTTTGTTCTGAGGACTGCTTCCTGGTCCAGGTCCGGGTTTCACATAAGCACAATCAAGTGTTCTGGGATTCCCATTTTCCTCAAGGTAGCCACAAATTGTAATCCACACAGTCAAATGCCTTTGCGTAGTCAATGAAACACAGACATTCTTCTGGTACTCTTTGCTTTCTGCCAAGTTCCATCTGACGTTGTAGTGCCATGACCTCTTCAAAATTCAGCTTGTATTTCTAGTAGTCCTCTGTCACTGTACTGTTCCAGGCATTTCTGGATTATCTTCAGCAGGATTTTGCTAGTATGTGGTATGAGGAATATTGTTTGATAATTTCCACACTCTGTTAGGCCACTTTTTTTCAGAATGAGAATAAATATGGATCTCTTCCACTTAATTGGCCAAGTATTTGTCCTCCAGAATTCTTGGCATGACTTGATGACACATCCAGGGCAACATTGTTTGATGAAATACGTCAGCTGGTATTCCATCAATTCCTGGACCTTTTTTTTTGGTCAAATCCTTCAGAGCAGTCTGCAATTGCTCCTTCGTCACCACTGCCTCTTGCTTATATGTTTTTTCTTGAAATTCGTCTGAGTCAGCCAATTCTTTTTGGTACAGTGACTCTGTGTACTCCTTCCATCTTCTTTTAATGCTCCCTGAATTATTCAGTATTCTGCCCATAGCATTCTTAAGCATTACAACTTGAGGCGTGAATTTGTTCTTTAATTCCTTCAGCTTAAGAAATGCCAGGCGAGTTCCATCCTTTTGATTTTCCAACTGCAGCTCCTTGCACATTTCATTATAATGCTTTGTCATATCTTCCCAAGCTGCCCTTTGGAATCTTCTGTTCAGACCCTTAACTTCTTCATTTCTTCGCTTTGCTTTATTTTCTCGGCACTCTAGTGCAATGTTCAGAGCCTCTTCTGACATCAATTCTGTTATCTTCCTGTTTTTGTAATGACCTTTTACAGTCTTCATGAATGATATTTATTATATCTTCCCACAGCTCATCTCATCTTCATCCATTAGTGTTCAAGGCCTCAAAACTATTACTGAGTTGGTTTTTAAATTCAGGGGGGATAGACTTAAGATCACATTTTTATTCCTGTGAATATGATTGAACCTTCTTTAGCTTTCATTTGAACTTGCATATGAGCTATTGATGGTCTGTTTCACAATCAGCACCTTGCGTAGTTTTCACTGCTGATATTGAACTGTTTCGTTCTTACTCCTAGTAAATTTTTACTTTGGTACTGCGCAAGGAACTCTGGTGCCCTAGTTATAAGAGCTTTACTGTCAACCAAAAGGCACCTAGTTTGAATCCTTGAGCTGCTACCGGCAAGTCTCCTTCCATGCAGAGATCAACAGTCTCCTCCCAGGCAATTTGCTTCTAAAAACCTGTGGGACGATCAGCTATGGATTGCTTCTGACTCAATGATACATGACAACAACACTGCTCATTAGGTACGTTAAAAATTAAGAGTAGCATATTTGATTTTTTTTTTCCTAAAAATTCAGTAAGAGGGACTAGGTATACCTCCAACAAAAAATTTAAACAATATATGAAGCATTGGCACTCAGGACATTAAACATCAGGCAATGAAAGAGAAGACAAAGCAAGCAAGTCTTATGTTTGACCCAGGTTGGAGAAAATAATCCAAGGACATACATAGGAAGGAAGAATCTAGGACACAGTTGGGATTCTAAAGTGGCCAGAGTTCACAGGGCAGAGTATCAGAAAAGAGAGCACTTCACTGGACAAGGACCCTGAAGATCTGGAGAGGGTTCCCGGTATAAAAGGACCTTGAGTATTCAGTAGAATATTGGTAAATGTATACGTATTAGGAACCTGCCTATGTCTGGAGAAAGAGAAATCTTAAAGGGAACAGAGAGAACATTGAAAGGTTACACAAGACTGTAAATATAATGCCTCTTCCTACCAGCCAAAGTACAAAACTCATAATTCACAAGGCATTTGGTATTCAGGATGGTTTTGCCTCTTTAATGAAGAATAATTAACCCTAAAGCTAATTCTGATCCCGTCTAAAAGCAAGATCCAAAAGGTCAAGTTATTTCCATGTAATTTATCCTCATTCCAGAACTGAGCTCAAGAATAGGTATCAAGTTGATTCTGACTCATAGCAACCCTGTAGGACAGAGTAGAACTGCCTGCTCATAGGTTTTCAAGGATAGGTGATGTTCACATTACATTACAGTACTGAAGCATACTACCTCATCTTTCCCCTTTGGAGCAGCTGTTGGGTTCAAATTGCTGCTCTTTGGGGTAACAAACAGCTGCTGTATTCATGGTTACTCCACGGCTCCTTCAAGAATTTATGTTGTAGCTGTTAGATTGAGTTGAGTTGAGTCATAGTTATCCAGTGAGCAACAGATCTGAACCCTGTTTTCTCCTGTGCCATACTCACAGTCTGATACACTTAAATCCATTCCATCAGTCCACTTGGTTGAGGGTTCCTCTCCTTTGCTGTGCCTCCACCTTTCGAAGCATGATGTCCCTTTCCAAGGAATAGCCTCTCCTAGCAACATGCCCAAAGTAGTATGTGAGATGCTTTATCAACTTTGCCGCCAAAAAAACTCTAAATACCGCACACACACACACGGTTGTCTCTTTCTCTCTCTTTCTCAGTATTCCAACAGTTAAAATCCATGTCTTACATTCAGTCAGAATTACTAGACCTGCAAAGAAGTGGGAAAACACTAACCTTAATGGGGAGTAAAATGAACAGATCCATCTATGACCCTCATTCATTGCTGTCTGTAACTTTATGACTGTAATCTATATGTTGAATAAGCTAGAGGAAAGAATCAGCATGTTAAATACAGCTATCTCCAAAAATTTGCTGTTGTCAACTTGATTCCCACTCATGACAACTTTACATCAGGTTTCTGAGATTGTAATCATGACAAGGAGATACTGGTAAGAATATATGATTGCTGGGGATACAAGCCCCACCCTGTTTTTATTGTTGTTGTGTGCCATCCAGTTGAAACCGACCCATAGCTGAGCCTCCAGTGAGTTTTCAGAGCCCATATTAGTCCCTTGAAGCAGCCTTTGCCCCTACCCTGTTAGAGGCTTATGTTAGTTCAGTAGCTCACAAGTCTTTACAACACTGTCCTGCATCACCACAATTGCATAATTCATTCCCTAGCTCTCTAAATCTCCATGAGATTCCTGTGACCCACCAAATCCAAGAGACATAGAAGAGTGAGGGGACTGACTGAAGGAGGGACTGTTGACGTTGTAAAGTACGGAGTAATACAGCAGACCAAACATTTGGAACACTGTTGGTTCCCCATTTCTTGTAACTGGTCTGCTACTAATCTAGTTGTTGTTGATTACCTTTGAGTTGAGCATGACTCATAGCGACCCTGTGAACAAAAGGCTTGAGGACTTTCTATAACTATCAACATTTATCAAAGTTCATAGAGTTTCTGGAGGCATGTGGTTTAGGAAGTGGATGCCACTCCTGCTTCCAAATGAAAGATAATGAAAAGGTCCAAATTGAACTTTTAGATTAAAATAACTGTCAGAGTTTAAGATGACAACAACAACAAAAAAAGGCACTATTAAGTAGTAGAAAGCTCTGGTGGCCTAGTGGTTTGAATTTATCCTGCAATCCTGAAGGCATGCAGTTTAAATCCACTAGCTGCTCTGTGGGAGAAAAATGGGCAGTCTCCTCCCATGTGTTTAACTGTCTCTGAAAACCTCTAGAGGGTCAGCGATGGGTAGGTTCTGACTCAGTGGTACCCAACAGCAAATAGTAGTAGGAGCTCATGTGGCTTGATGGTAAGGAATTGCACTGCCAACCTAAAGGCTAGGCTCACAGTTCTAATTGACCAGGTATTCTGTGGGAGAAAGTTGCACAAGCAGTCTCCTGTGCGATTTACTGCCTCTCGAAATCCACATGGTCAGCTATGAGCTGGTTTTGCCTAAGTGTTACACAACAAGTAGTAGTAGTGCAAGATGAGATAATGTCAAGGAAAAAAAGATTAATAGATGTGAAAACAGAAATAAAACTATATGAATGTAAACTATAAAATGAAATCTAGGAAGAAAGGATAATTTTTTGAAAGGTGAACGGGATATCATTACGCTGTGAAACAATGTCATTTAGCTAAAAATGCATACGTAATTGTAGTTGCCAGAGATGGGAGACTGAGTAAATATGTTAGTAAACAATGCCCAGAGTAGATCCAGATTTGATAAAAGTTGTAAGTCTACAGATTCAGGAAGCTCAAAAAGCACAGGCAGTGAATAAAACTGGACTCCAAAGCATATTGTAATCAAATTGCTTGAATCAAGAAAGAAAACTTTTTTCTCATTAAAGTTCTTTGTTCTGGTTTTTGTTGATTTTCTTTTTTGTTTATGATTTATGTGACACTTTACAAAACAGACTGACTTTTCTTTCAGCCATTAATACATTTTTTAAGGAAGTCCAAGTTACCTAGTTTATTTTATTGTATACGTGTTTTAGTTTTGAGGTTTTTAAAATATTTTTTATCCTGCTTTACTTACAAAGTTCATATACATTGTTTTTTATACCAGATCTTTCCCATTTGCTTCACCACCCCTCCCACCACCCACCAAATTGTGTAACTCTATGATTAACCACTCCTGCCCTCTGACCCCCTGTCTCCCCCATTGGATCCTCATACTCATTCTACAATAATGGTCTTATACAATATTTGTCCTTATGGGTCTGAGTTAGTTCACTTAGCATAATGTCCTCCACTCCCTCCCAAGTTGGGTAGTAATTTACCAAATCATTTCTTCTGCTTGCTGTGTAGTATTCCATCATGTGAATATATGATAATTTCTCAATCCATTCACTTGTGGTTGGACGTTTATAATATGTACTTCTTAATAACATTAATTACAATACCTATGATGTAGTCCTTGGAAGGAGGAGTGGCATCCACTTCCGTAACAGCTTGCCTCCGGAAACCCTATGAATCTGGAAGAGGATGAAAGGCACCCAAGCTTCAAGGACTCTCCTTCATAGGGTCGCTATGAGTCCGAAGGCACTTAACAACAACAACAACATGATGTAATTAACACTTTCCCCATTTCCTTCCTGTAATTCTCTTTTCCATTAATCTTTCAATCCTACTCCTTCCTGCCTTCAGTCTTTTATCCTTGAACAAATACTGTTCTTTTGAGCTTATGTGGTTTGTTATTTTAAGGAGTGTCCTTTTTTGTTTGAAAGTTGCACCACGAGGGTGTTTTATTTCAAGTTTGAGGAGTGACTAAGGTCTATAGCTTCAGAAGTTCCACCAGTATCTTATCAGACCTGTAAGCCTGGCCTTTTTAGTTTTGAGTTTTGGTTTTGGGGTTTCTTCCCCACCAATTCTGTTCCACATTTTAAAACAGTCTATCCAGAGTCCTCTACTGTGAATCCCTTTAGAATTATAGAAGCTGTGTACTATCTAGTTCTTCTGGCTTCAGGGTGATGTGACTCATTATCCTTTGGACTAACTGTTTTAGTACACCTCTGCTTTTTCCCCCCTTTTCTTTGTTCTCGGCAAAAAGAGGCCAATAGTTGCACCTTTGGCTGCTTGCAAACTTTAAAGCCCAATAGGATGTAGAACATAATCTTTGTGGAATATGTTATACCAGTTGACCTTTTTTTCTTTTTCTTTTTTCTCCTTTTTAAAAAATTTTATTTGAATGAGCCATATAGGTTTACAATCACTCAGTCATACACCAGTTGACCTTAATGTTCTCCAAGACTATGGTCCCAGAGTTCAGAACCAGTACTCCTTCAGGATGTTTATTATGATTAAGAAGCTTACACTGCAGTGTTCCTTCTTGACTCTGCTATACACATTGATATACAGCATGTGACAATATGAATGTAGAACTGTCATCTGGAAAAGCTATGAATGGTCATGGATGTCATTCATTTTATGCAGCCATGTTTAAAAGCAACCAAAGGAAAACTGATGGGAGGAAAAGGGAAGGGGAGAGCGCAGATTTCTCATTAGAAGCAGTGTAAACTAACAGTGGAATTAAAAGGGGAAAAACCTCACACAAACTGTACCAAATTTGACAGAATTACCTTGGGAGATTTCTTTTAAAAACAAAAGCAAAATAAACAGAAAAACTGAGGGAATTCATTACATGCAGACCTGTCCAAAAAGACTTCCCTTTCTCATAAACACACCCTTTTGTAAATAATTTACTTTTAAATATATTGTTATGAATGCCACAGTCTTTACAAAAGTACAACTGTACTTTTCAGCATTTGTGATGTCAATGTATACCTAAATATTTACCTAATAGCTAATACAGTGATTGCTGCATTGTGCTCTTGTGTGTCAAGAAGTGTGAGGATGGCACAGGATAGAATAAGGTTTACATCTTCTGTTCATAAGTTTGCTATGAGTCACACTTGACGGCATCTAACAACAACAACAAATTACTGTGTAAAGATTCTGATATGTACATCTAATTAGTATACTATAGATTATGGTAAATGTACAGTGTAGATCCTAAAGTAACACAGCAAAGAACTACAATTTATAAATGAACTAAAGACATTTCTTAAAATAATAAATAATTGAGAACAAAAAAGAAAGTGAGGAAACAAAGAGCAGCTAGGACAGATAACCAGTTGAACACCTGAAGCAACCACAAGAGAGTAATCAGGTGTCTCACATCTTATAGGAAACCAACTTTCTGTAAAAGGCAAGTAATTTAAAAGGATAAAAATAACAGATTCAATGCTAACACTATCTAAAAGATTTAGTTGCTATGCTCAGAATTTAGATTTCAGAGCAAAGAATTGAAAGGACCCTTTCTTAATAAGGGTTTACTTTATCAAAATGATATAACCTGAAGTTTTGTGTAGCTAATAAAAGAACGTAAAAGATACATGATAACACTGCAGAGAAAAATAGATAAATATGCAATTTTAGCAGATACTTTTCTCAACAATTTGTATAACAAGTAAACAGAACATAAAGCTTTGTAAAAACATAAAATGTGTGAAGGAAATAGTGAAGATAATCGTGACCATGGGTTTGGCAAAGATGTCATGGATGCAGCACCAAAACTACCATGTGTAAAATTGCAAACTGTCAAATTGGGCTTCTTCATAATTAGAATTTTCCTTCAAAAGAACCTGTTGAAAAATGAGAAAAGTGCAACAATGAATGAATGGAAAAACAAGCAATAGAATTGGAGTGAACTTTCATAGATCTTTTTAACTAAGAAGGACAGATATCGAAAAATATATAAAACTATCTCAACTTAAAAATTAAAAAAAAAATTAGAAAACAGCCTCATAACAAAATAGAAGAACTGAACAGATACTTAACCATCAAGACTGATGCATGACAGTGTTTTTAGGAGCTTTTGGGTTGAGTTCAGCTCAGTAACCCTGTGGCACAGATCTGAACCCTGCCCTATCCTATGCCATCCTAATTGATATACTTGAGCCCATTGCTGTAGTCGCTGTTTCAGTCCATCTCACTGAAGGTCTTCCTCTCTCTTGCCAACCCTCCAACTTTCCAAGTTTGATATCCTCTTCTGACAGGCCCAAAGTACATGAGACGAAGCTTTGTCATGCTTGCCTTCAAGGAGCATTCTGGCTACTCTTTCTCTATAGCTATTTGTTCTTTTTTAAATATTAGTTTATTTACAAAATTCTAATACATTGCTTTTCAGACCAGATTCTTCTAATTTCCCTCACCCACCCCCATTAAATTTTACATTCCCATGATTAATTCCTCCTCCTGCGTGCATATCCTCATCCCTCTGCTTCCACACTGCCCCCCTTGGGTCCCCATACTCATTCTACAATAATGGTTTTATACAATATTTGTCCTGTGGAACTGAGTTAGTTCCATCATCATAATGGTCTCCAGTCCCTCTCACGTTAGGTAATAATTTGCAAAATCATTGCTCCTGCATGCTGTGTAGTATTTCACTGTATGAATGTACCACAGTTTGTCAGTCTATTCAGTTATGGGTGGACATCTGAGCTGTTTCCATGTTCTTGTGATGGTGAACAGTGCTGCTGTGAACATTGGTGTACAAGTCTCCATTAGTGTTTTAGGTTTTTTGACAGTTCACTGGGATATTAATGGGCAAGAGAATTGAACTGACACTTCATCAGCAAGATTGATGCATGACAATAGGCACCTGAAAAGCTGTTTATCGTCATGAGTCATTCCCAAACCAAACCCTCTACTGTCAAGTCGGTTCTGACTCTTGATGGCCTGTAGGACAGAGTAAAACTGTCACATAGCCTTTACAAGGCGCTCATCTTTATAAAAGCAGACCGCTTTGCTTAATCTTTTTCCTGCTGACATTTTGGTTAACAGTGAAGCACTTAACCAATGGCCATTAGCAAACTTAGGGGACAATAGGCTCATTATCTTGATTGTTTCATATGTCTAAATTTATTTCTAATCAATTTACACTTTAATACACAGTTTAATGTGCAGTTTTATATCAGTCACATTTTACTGAGGTTACATTAAAAATTAAGATTAAGCACATTTCAAATCCATTATACTTATTTGCTTACTATATTTAAATTATTTCTAATTTCCTATAAACTTTTAAGTCAATTTTTTAACCTAAGTTATGTACCATCGAGTATGTTTCATAATGAGCCTGTGTATAATGCATCTGAACACTGCCCTATCTTGTGCCAAATGTCACCATCTCTGACATGTTTGAGCCTATTGTTAGAATCACTGTCAGTTCTTGTTGTGGGTTAGAAATTTTTATCTGAGAGATTGTTTTATCCTCTAATGCTGATTTGACCAAAACAATGAAGACAATTTCAAAGACCTCATTAAGTTTTATTATTTTATAAATACTTCTCATGGTGGCAGCTATTTTTTCTTTCTAGTTGAAAAGAATGCATTTATTCACTCTGGGATGAAACTTTGAAGAAAGTTGTTAAAGTATGTTGTTAAGTAACTTAACATCTTCATATCAGGTGTATTTATATAAGAATTAATTTAGGCTTATATCTCCATGATCTTGGGACTAGCAGTATTAGCCTACCCTATGAATTTGTTAGAAATGCAGATTATTTGGCCCTACCCTATACAGGTTGAATAAGAAGCCATAGATGTAGGGACCAGGCACATGTGTTTTAAACAGCCCAGCAGGTGATTCTGATTCATAACCTAGTTCAGAAGTCACAGGGGTAGAGCATGAGTGGAATTGAAATACTGGTAGCAGTGTTGCAATTGGTACCGTATTTTCCCCCCCTTAATGTCACACTAATGAACACTAATACACATGTAGATATAAAAAAAAAATAAATAACTGAAAGAATATTGAAGACTTGGTAATGAAATGTACCAAATTGTTTTGGGGGAAATGTGCTGATATCAACCACTTCGAAATGCATTAAAAAAGTAAGGTGGATAAATAGTAGATAAAAATGTGCATGTTTGTAAAAAGAATGGAGGCAGCATGGAGATACCAGAGCCTGACTTCTGTTAATTTCACAGAAGGGAGCAGTAACATCTACATCATAAAACTCATTCTCGTCAAGCCAGACATGGCCACCATTGCTCTCATATCTACTTCTGTTTCAACACCAATTGTACTGATTTACTCTAGGGTATAAAATCTGTTGCAGTGGCCATACACATCTCACAGAACCATACTCATGGTTATGAGGTTTATTAAAGAAGTTAACATGTTACCATTCAGATTGGCAGCAGTTCATGTGTACAGTTTTTCACTGAACTGTTCAAGAGTTAAGGTTCTCAGTGTGATCCCTTTGCCACTAAATTCTTCAGTGTGTATTTCTAAAATATAAAAGTGTATGTCATAGTGGTAGTATTGTTAGATGCTATTAAATAAAGTATGACTCATAGCAATCCTGTGCACAGTAGACTTGAACCCTGTCCTATCCTATGCCATTGTCATTATCTTGACCCACTTAACACCACTGCAGTCACTGTGTCAATCTATCTTATCAGGGGTCTTCTGTTTCACTGACCCTCAATGGTATACCTTTCAAGAAACAGCCTCTCCTAGCAACATGCCCAAAATATGTGAGATGAAATTTCACCATCTTTGCCTCCAAGGCCACACTTTTTCCAAGACCTGTTTGTTTGTTTATTTTTTTATTGTCCATGAATATTCAGTGCTCTTTTCTAGCACCACAGCTTAAAGGCAGCAGTTCTGTCATCCTTAGTCCTTGTCCATCTCTCAGATTTATAGAAAGTGATTGAAAAGACCATGGCCTGGATCAGGTGCACTTTAGTCCTAAAACTGGTATTGTTACTCCTTAGTAATTTGGAGAGATCTCTGATAGCAGATATGCCCAATTCTATTACTTCTCTTTTTTTGTTTGTTTTGTTTTTTTATTGGATTTCCATTCATTCATTGTTGCCCTTTTCTCCCCTTCCAACACTCCCCCCTAGTATACTACCCTCTTGTAAAAGTAAAACAAAAATTCTTTCATTGTTTTACAGACCCTCCCACAGGTCCACTTCACTATGCAGCCTTTGCTCTAGACACCTGTCATGACAAAAATATCTAATCACACACCAAAAAACACCACAACAACCTAATCACATATCCCTTTGAAACAGTTTTCTTCCTCATCTGTTTCAGTGCAGTATACATTATTGAACCCATCTTACTCAATTTCCCCCCAACCCCAATGTCAGTCCTGTTTCACAACAGTGGCACCATGCATTATTTGTCCTTTTTTGACTGAGATACTTCACTCGGCATAATGTCCTCCAGGGTCACCCATTTTGAATAATATTGCATGAGTTCCTTGTTTTTCATTGCAGGGTAGAAGTCCATTGTGTGAATATATCACAACTTTTCTGTCCATTCGTTTGTTGATGGGCACTTAGGTTGTTTCCAACTCCTTGCTATTATGAACAAAGTAGTGTTAAACATGGGTGTGCATATATCTGCTTGGATGTCAGTTATGATCTCTTTGGGGTATATTCCCAGTAGTAGAATTGCTGGGTCAAATGGTAACTCTATTTGCAACTTTTTGAGAAAGCGCCACACTGCCTTCCACAGTGGTATTTTACATTCCCACCAACAGTGAATAAGTGTTCCAGTTTCTCCACAACCTCACCAGCATTTGTTGCTTGCCATTCTGTTAAATTATGCTATTCTGACTGCAGTGAGATGATATCTCATAGTTGTTTTGATTTGTATCTCTCTTAAAGCTAAGAATTTTGAACATTTCTTCATGTGCTTGTTATCCATCCGAATGTCTTCTTTGGTGAAGTGTCTGTTCATATCCTGTGCCCATTTTTCTATTGGATGATTTATCTTTATCTTGTTGTAGTGCTAATATATCTCTTGATCTCCCATCTGTTGATACCAGAGTTGTTGTTGGTCCAAGTAAGATGAAATCATTGACAATTTTAAGCTTTCCCTATCTATCATGATGTTGTTTATCATTCCATTGGTGAGGATTTTTGTCTTCTTGATGTTGAGATACAGTCTATTAAACATTGTAGTCTTTGATCCTCTATACTAAGTGATTCAAGTCCTCCTCACTTTAGCAAGCAGTATTCTGTCATCTACATAGTTCAGGTTGTTGATGAGTCTTCATACAGTCCTGATGCCATGTTCTTCTTCATAAGAGTCCAGCTTCTTAAATTATTTGCTCAGCGTACAAATTTAATAGATAGGGAGGAAAGGATATAACACTGACATACACCTTTCCTGATTTTAAACTATGCAGTCTTCCCTTCTTTTGCTCAGACTACATCTTCTTTAAAGTACTCAAGAGCAACGGTGTCTCTCCGGAGACTAAGATGCGCCTGATACAGGCCATGGTCTTTGCAATCACTTGTTATGCATCAGAGAGTTGGACAGTGACTAGGGAGGACAGAAGGAGAGTTGATGCCTTT
>NW_006399754.1:1852189-1857867 GCF_000299155.1 Elephantulus edwardii
GTGTCAGAGACGGTGAGATTGGCACAAGACAGAGCAGAGTTTAGGGCCGTTGTACATAGGGTCGCTATGAGTCGTAGGCGACTCGACGGCACATAACAACAACAACAACAACAATATTGAACCAGGTGCCACAGCCTCTTTTAAACCCACCCAGTGTACTGTTCAAGCTGTTTTTTAATGATCTTCAGCAATATTTTCCTTGAATGTTATTAATGATACTATTCAATAATTTCCACATTGTGTTGGATCACCTTTCTTGGAAGTAGGAACAAATATCAATCTATTCCAGTAGGTCTACCAGGCAGCTGTTCTCCATATTTCCTGGCATAGATTGGTAAGCATGTCCAGGGCTCTGTCATTTGAAACATGTCAATTGTTATCCCTTTGATTCCTGGGGGCTTTAATTCTTGCCATTGTCTTCAGTGTAGCTTGAACCTTTTTCCTTTATTACCATTGATTCTTGCTCTTGTGGTACTTGTTGAAATTGTTCCATGTCAACCAGTTCATTTTTGTGCAGTGATACTGGTATTCCTTCCATCTTCTTTTGATTCTTCATGTATCATTCAAGATTTTGCCTACAATATCTTTCAGTATTGCAACTTGAGGTTTGAATTTGTTTTTCGGTTCTTTTACCTTGAGAAATACTGCACAAGTTCTTCCTTTTTTTAATTCTCCAGCTCCATTGTCTACATTGCATTATAATTATATATAATTGTATTATATATAGATATATAAATGCATATAATTATTTACAAGCTGTTCTTTGAAATAATCTGATAAGCTTTTTTACTTCAGTATTTCATACCGTTGTTTTTGCTTCTCCACACTTTAGTGCAATTTTCAGTCTCTTCTGACATCATTTTAATCTTCCTCCTCTTTCTTTGTAATGATCTCATTAATGTCATCCCATAACTCATCTGGTCTTCAGTCATTAGTGTTCATTGCTTCAATCCTGTTCTTCACACGCTGCTGCTGCTGCTGCTGCTGCTGCTGCTGCTGCTGCTGCTACTGCTGCTGCTATTATGTGGCATTGAGTCTCCTGCTATTCATAGTGACCCTGTGAACAATAGCTTTTAGCCCTGCCGTAGCCTGAGCCAGTCTCCCTGTCTCCCACACACATACCCCATTACTTGGGTCACTGAGTCAGTCCATCTCATTCAGGGTCTTCCTCTCCTGCACTGTCACTCCATCCTTCCAAGCATGAGGTCCTTCTCCAAGGACTGGTCCCTTCAGGCAACATGCCCAAAGCATGTGAGATGGAGCTTCAAAATCCTTGCCTCCAAGGAGCAGCCTGGTTTCACCCTCTCAAGGACAGAAATGCTAATAAGATCGGAGACTCACCCTCTTTGAGACAGACCCATTTTTTCTCTTGGTGGTCCATGGTATGTTTGGTACTTTTCTTCAGCGCCACAACTCAAAGGCATCTATTCTTCCATCATCTTTAATCATTGTTTAGTTCACTGATACATAGCAAGTAATTGTGAAGACAGTGGCCTTCAGGTGTATCTTAGTCTCTAGACTGACATAATTTCTCTTCAGCACTTTGAAGAGACCCCTGACAGACTTCTCCAATGCAGGTAATCTTTTGTGCCCCCACACCATTCTTTATTCATATTGTGTTTTATACATTCATTCCCATGCATTATGTTTTATAAAGTCATTCACCATTGGACCTTACCCATCATTACTCAATCTTTTGAGATCCCTGTTGGATCCTTCCTTTTTCCTTCACTTCCTCCCTCCACCCACCGAACTGTGCAACCCTGTAGTTTCACCCCTACTCATCCTCACCCCTCTGTTACCACCTTTTGCCCCCTTGCATCCCCATACATGTTTTACTAGTTATCCATCTATTTTTACAATAAGTTCTTATTGCAGTATTTGTACTTATGAGACTGGGTTAGTTCACTCAGCATAATGCTCTCCAGTCTTTCCCAAGTAGTATAGCATTTTTCAAAATGGTTGCTCTTGAGTGCTGCATAGTATTCCATTGTGTGAATGTACCACATTTTCTCAATCCATTCAGTTGTGGTTGGACATTTGAGTCCTGGTTCATCTTTTGATTTCTCGTCTGCCAAGAGTGTTGATTGTGGAGCCTAACAAGCTGAAATTGTTAACAACCTCAGCTCTTCTCCATTCTATCATGGTGCTGCCAGTTGGCCCAGTAGTGAGAATCTTTGTCTTCTTGATGTTGAGCTTCAGTCCATATTGAAGACTACAGTCCTTAACCTTCTGCAACAAACCTTCCAAGTCCTCCTCAGTTTTGCAAGCAAGGTTGTGTCATTTGCATAACTCTTTATCTTAGCTGAAGCTTTGTTTCTTTATGTCTAATAATCGGGCATTGTATGGCTGTACTACATTTTATTTATCCATTTTTGATTGGTTACATATTGGGGGTTTTTAATTTTTTTGTTTTGGGGGGATTTTTACACATTATTCTCCCTACACCACCCCCACAGGTCGCTTTCTTCTTTAAAAAGATTCTTTCATTGTTGCAGAGTTTCCTTCCTACCCACCTCCAGTCAATTTGCTATTCTGGATGTTGTCATGCAAACAATATCTAATTTTTAATATATATATATGACAGTTCTTTCCCTCATTTATTTAAATGCAGTGTTCATTATTTATCCCCTCTGTTCTTAGTTTACCAACCAAAGTCCTGTTTTATAAGTGTCAGTATGCAATATTTGTCCTTTTATGACTGAGATATTCACTCAGGATCACCATTTTGTATAATATTTCGTGAGTTCCTCGTTTTTCTTTTTCTTTTTTTTTTTTAGTTCCTAGTTTTTCAGTGCTATGTAGTATTCCATTGTGTAAATATACCACGGCTTCTCTATGCATTCATTTGTTGATGGGTACTTGGGTCGCCTCCATCTCTTTGCTATTGTGAACAATGCAGCAATAAATATGGGTGTGCATGTGTCTGTTTGGGTGGAAGTTTTGGCTTCTTTAAAGTATACTTCTAGTAGTGCAATTACTGGGTCAAAGGGTATTTCCAACTCTATGAGAAATACCATACTGCCTTCCATAGTGGTTGCACCATTTTATACTCCCACCAACAGTGAACAAGGGTTCCAGTTACTCCACAATGTTGCTAGCATTTGTTTTTTGCTGCTCCATTGAACTTTGCTATTGTTGCTGGGGTGAGATGATATCTCAAAGTTGTTTTGATTTGCATCTCTCTTAGAGCTAGGGATTTTGAACATTTCTTCATGTGTTTATTGGCCATTTGCATGTCGTCTTTGGTGAAGTGCCTGTTCATACCCTGTGCCCATTTTGTAACTGGAAAGTTTACCTTTATCTTGTTGAGGTACTGGAGTATTCTATAAATTCTAGATAGAAGTCTCTTATCAGACATATCATTTGTTGTTGTTGTTGTTGTTGTTGTTGTTGTTGTTGTTATGTGCCGAGTCACTTGCAACTCATAGCAACCCTATGTACAACAAACCTAAACTCTGCTTTGTCCTGTGCCAGTCTCACTCTCTCCAATACACCCATCCTGATTACCTCAGTCACTGAATCAGTCCACCTCATAGAGGGCCTTCCCTTCCTGCGCTGTCCCTCCACTCTTCTAAGCATGATGACCTCTCCAAGGACCGATCCCTCCTTACAACATGTCCAAAGTATGTCAGACAAAGCCGCAGAATCCTTGCCTCCAAGGAGCAACCAGTTTAACCATCTCCAGGACGAATCTGTTTGTTTTCTTAGCAGTCCATGGTACCCTCAATACTCTTCTCCATCACCACAGCTCAAAGGCATCAATTCTCCTATCTTCCTTGGTCATTGTCCAACTCTCTGATGCATAACAAGTGATTGCAAAGACCATGGCCTGTATCAGACACACCTTAGTCTCTAGAGAGACACCATTGCTCTTCAGTACTTTGGAGAGGTCCCTAACAGCAGACTTTCCCATCGCAGTATGTCTTTTCATTTCCTGGCTGCTGGTGCAAAGAATGTTGGCTGTTGAGCCAACAGACTTGTCATTACCAAATATTTTTTTCTAGTCTGTGGCTTTTCTTTTTACCCTGTGGAAAAGTTTTTCAATATGCATAGGGATTTGATTGTTAGAAGATCTTGTTCATCTATTTTATTCTCTCCTGGTTGTAGATACATATTGGCTATTGTGAAGAGTGTTGCAGTGAGCTTGGGTGCAGATTTCTGTTTATGTTTCTGATTTAACGTCTGTCTGTTCTCTCTTCCTCCCTCCCCCCCCCATGGTGTATTCCTAGAATTGTGATTTCTAGAATGTTTGGTAGTTCTTTGTTCAACTTTTTTAAGAAGCTACCAAACTTTTTCCTGTATGACTGCTGGATTTTACATGTCCACTAGCAGTGGATGTGGAATCTGTGGTACGAATAGTAAGTAGGGAGTTGCACAAACTCAAAAGTGAGACTCTCTGACAGTTCAAATCCACCAGCACCTCTGTCTCCTCCTGTGTGATTTACAGCCTTGGAAACCCACTGGAGGGTCAGCAGTGAGTTGGTTCCAACGCAACAGTGGTGAGAGCAGTAAGTGGGTGAGCAAGCCATGATAAGGATTCCAGAGTCTCCACAACTTTACTAACACATTAAAAGAAAAATAAAAAACTGTTTCCATTTTGTGGGTGTTGACATGGTATCTTGTAGTGGTTTTGCTTTACATCTTTTTAATAGCTAATGGACTGCTAGGAGAACAAACAGGTTGGTCCTGGAGAGGGTGAAGTCTAGCTGCTCATTGGAGGCAAGGATTTTGAGGCTCCATCTGACATGCTTTGGACATGTTGCAAGGAGGGACCAGTCCTAAGAGAGGGACATCATGCTTGGAAAAGTGAGGGACAGAGTAAGAGAGGAAGACCCTGGGTGAGATGGATTGACTCAGTGACTGGGGTAATGGAGCTAGGTGTATCAGAGATAATGAGGTTGGCTCAAGGTAGCATAGGGTTTAGAACTGTTGTACATGGGGTCACTGTGAGTTGCAAGAGACTCTGCTGCACCTAACAACAGCAGCAATAACAATAGCTAATGAAAAGGTGCTCTGGTGGTATAATCCATAGGGACAGCGTGCTGTTAACCCAAGGACGGCACCTGTCTGGCAATTCGAACCCACTGGTGACTCCATGAGGGAAAGATAGCCAGTTTCACTGAAGGGCCATCTGTGAGTTAGAACCAACTTGATGATAATGAATTTGAATTTTCATAGTTTATGAAAAGGAGCCCTGGTTTCACAGTGGATAAAACTTGACTGTTAATCAAAATATGGGCAGTTCAAACCCATCAGCTGCTCCTAGACAGATGTGGCAGTCTGATTTATTCTTTTGTAAACCATATAGGGCAGTTTACCCTATAGGATTTCTATTAATTGCAATCAACTCTGTAGAATGAGATTTGGAGGCTTATAACTCATAAAGTGGAATATTGTTTTGTGGTGTTCTTAGACATTGGAATGTACTGTTTAATGATATGTTTGTTCAATTCTTCTGCTCATTTTTTGTTACCTTTTAAAATATATTGCATAATTCGGTTTCCTGATTTGTTTGGGGGGGGCGTGGTTTGGAATTTTTATCTCTCTCTGAGAATGATTGGCTTGAAAGTAGACTGTTGCCCCACAATGTCCTTGTCAATTTTTGTGTTAGGTTATGTTAACTTCATAAAATAGTTTGTATAAGGTAAATATGTTCTTTTTTTCTATAATTATAT
>NW_006399754.1:1862187-1888173 GCF_000299155.1 Elephantulus edwardii
TCTTTATCTTCGTTTTTCAGATGTGTCTCTTGTAGACAACATATTGATGGATTTTGGTTTTTTGTCCAATCTTCCACTCTTTTTCTCTTTAGTGGTGCATTAAACCATTCACGTTCAGTGTAATTATTGAGAGGTAGGGTTTTATTGCTGTCATTTTGTTCAGTTCTTTTTGGTGTTGTTGCTACTTTAGTCCATCCTGTTTTCTGTGGCATCTCTGTATGAAGGATGTCTCTCAGTATTTCCTATAAGGCTGGTCTTATTTTTATGAACTCTGTTAGGTTCTGTATTTCTGGGAATATTTTGATCTCTCCTTCATACTTGATGGACAGTTTTGCAGGATACAGTATTCTTGGTTAAAAGTTGTGTTCTTTAAGAGTTCGATATATGCCATTCCACTCTCTTCTTGCTCGCATGGTTTCCACTGAGAAATCAGCAGTTAATCTTAACTGTTTTCCCTTATAGGTTACTCTTTGTTTCTCTCTCATTGCTTTTAGTATTTTCTCCTTATCTTTGGTTCTAGCATATTTGACAATGATACGCCTTGGTGTTTTTCTTTTAGGGTCTATTTTATATAGCATTCGCTGAGCTTCTTGAATATATATTCTGTCCTTCTTCATTATGCCTGGAAAGTTTTCCTCTAGTAATTCTTCCACAACTTTTTCAGTGCCTTTACTTGCTTCTTCCCATTCTGGGATTCCAATGATGCAGATGTTATTTCTTTTAATGGTATCCCACATTATTCTTAAGTTTTCTTCTGTTTCCTTCTTTTTTGATTCTGCTTTTTTCTTGGTCAGATATGTGGTGACAATTCTGTCTTCTGTTTCACGGATTCTGTTTTCCATCTCTTCGCCTCTATTCGTAAGAGACAGGCAGTTTCAGTCCATCAGCTGCTTTGTGAGAGAAAGGTGGGCAGTCTCCTTCAGTTCATTTTACAGCTTCTCAAAACCCACTAGTAAGTCAGCTATAAATTTGTTCATATTCAACCTCATAACCACAACAATATTAATTTTGCTTAACTACTGGAAAAACCCTACTATAAGCATTATGCTCTTAAGAAAAAGAATAACTATAACTCAGTAGCAAAATAAAAAGTACATACTAATTATTTTTTTACTTACTCATTTTTAAAAATTAATTACATAAAAAATATTGGTTAATCCTGAGTTGTTACTGCTACAACTCACAGTAATCCTTTGAACAACGAATCAAAACTTTGCCCTGCCATGTGCAGTCTTTACAATCCCTGCCCCGTGCACACCCAGTCTGTCTCATTGAGGGTCTCCCTCTCCTTTGCTGACCTTCTTTGGCTTCCTGAAAAGGTTTTTTCTTAATTATGTGGCATACAAGAAGGAAGAGATCCCTTTGCCTCTATCCTATCTTCTAATGCTTCTATATTTCACAGAAGAAAATCTGATGCTTTTAAAATCACTTTTATTAGACTTTAAGAAATATAGCAATATAAATCAAGTTGTATTTGTAAACATATTATGCATGTAAAAATATTTTTATGAGAATGATAATATGAAATATTCTCTTTATAGCCTTAAAGGAGATCCCTGTGCTAAATGTAGGGTTTTGTGTGTGTTTGTTTTTTTATTTTATTAGTTCTTACATATTTATGTAGGAAATTATTTCCAGATTAAATCCCATTTCTGTCAGCTTTTACAAAGATTTAGGATTTAAAACTAAATTATGGTAATTTTTAATAACATTTAAAAGTTAAGCATCTTGACATTTACTGAAGAATCATAAAGTGCTCCAAACATCCAAAATTGTCTTCCAGTATGGATTTGACAAGAAACCGTTTTGATCAGTTGTGCTTATTTAGTTTGGTGACCTTGTGTTGGGTGCTAGTCTCACATTGATTATATCAAGTCTTTTACTTTTTCTACATGACACTGTATCTTCAGTTAAATACTTTAAAATATACATGTTTTAATTCCTGAAAAGATTTGAAAAGTATACTGAAAATACTATCAGAATAATAGAGTTACTAATGTCAGGGCTTAAAACGTGAAGATTCTTATCCTAAGACTAAGTACATTTTTTTCTTTTGTTTTACCTGGTAAAACAGTGAAGCTGGTGAAAAATCCCAGTTCCTTTGTAGTTCCTAGGTACTGACAGGGTTCTGTCTCAGATGGCATAGTCTGTAGGGAGTTGTGCTACTAACCTAAAGGCAGCTTTTCTCTAATGGCTCAAGTCCACTAGTGGCTCCATGAGATAAAGGTGGGCAGTCTCCACCTATGTGATTTATAGCTTCCTGAAAATCTGCTTGGAGCGTTAGCTCTAAGTTAATTAAAACTCATTGATGATGAAGTGAAGAATGGAGTTATGAAGGAAATTGAGAACCTTCTTTACTTATAAAAAAATCAGTGATAGAACTGCCTACCTCAAGGTTTTTTGTGTTGTTTTTTTTTTTTTGCAGTTGCCATAAATGCACTTTATTACACAGCTATGGGAGACAGCGAGTCACCTCCAAGACTGTCTCAAGTGTTTTTGTTTGTTTGTTTTCAGGTGTTATATTTTATTGCCTGTCCTCATGTTCAGCTTAAAGTTAAAAACTCATTGCCCTTGAGTTGAAACAGACATATGGCTGAGCCTCCACTGAGATTCTGAGATGGCAAGGGAGTAGATTGCCCATATTTCTCCGTTGGAATTGCTGCTAGATTCAAACTGCCAGAAAAGTGCTGCCTTTGGGTTAGCAGCTCAGCTTCTGTGGACTACTGGAGCTCCCTCGTTACATTCTGTACATTTTGTATAGACATAAAGACATGGACGTGAAATTTAAATAGTGGCTTCTGATACATAAGCTTTAATATAGCTTAGTTAACTGTATTCATTATTGGATAAGTTGATTAATGAATACACTCAATATATAGGCTATTGAGTTGTTTTTTTTAAGCTAGTCAACAGTACAGTGGAATTTCCGTTGTCAAGAATATTTCTTTATATTAAAGATTGGTATGGATCTTAAAAATATATTTGAACATATTTTAAGGATATACACACAAATGGCTATATATTTTTGTTTTTCAGAGTTGAAGGGTTATCCGGTATATAAATGTCTTATTGATAATGGCAGAACATCCACCACTACTGGATACAACTCAGATTTTAAGTAGTGATATTTCTCTTCTATCTGCCCCTATTGTAAGTGCAGATGGAACACAACAGGTAAGGATACCAAAATGTTTATTTCCTTATGTCTAGTACACTTACTTGTATTTCTTTCGAAAGAATGTGAATTAAGACAGAGTGAAGCTTCATAATAGTGAACCTCCTATTAATTCATGTGTCAAAATCCAAATTCAGATTTTGATTTTGCTTTGGAACTGTAAATTAGTAAGTCTCTTTTGAAGTAATTCTGAAATGTCCCAGTAACAAATGGTCAAAGTCCTTGTGTGTCTAGTTGCTACTAAAGTTGTTTTTGTTTTATTGTAAGCAGGGTAGTCTAATCCATGAAGTTTTTTTAAAAAAAGTTTAACCTTTTACATTAATAATTACTGTAAACCATTACTTTGAAACACTGCGAAATCATTATTAGAGGAAAAAATGACTGCATCTATTTCATTGTCATGAAACTTTGTATTCATTATCCCCATATTATTCTTACCATATTTCCTCAACCCAGTGCAATTATACAGCTCCTGAAACTTTCTTTTTCTCTCATCTCAGACACTGAAACTTGTAGTTCTTTCTGGGTTGCATTAATCCATTACTTACCAGGCAATGAATGTACTTCATTTTCACAACTAAGTGTTTAGTGTTGTAGATAAGGCAACAAAGACTAAGGACATTATAAATAATGAGGAAGAGAAGGAGCAATTTGCTTATTCTGTAACAAACTTTGTGCTAAGAACTTCGTATATATGATCTCATTTAATTCTTGCAGCATTTCTGTGAGGTGAGTATACTGGTCTGTTTCTGTTTTGCAGATGTAATAAGATTAATTTTGAAAAAGTTAAATAACTTGTTCAAGATCACACAGTTGGTTGTGCTCCTCACTCCTTTTGGAAACTAAGAAAATAGTTATATTTAGTAACTTTGTAAACTCAGCATCTACATTTTTGTTTATGAGTCTGTTCTGTGACTTAGGCCAAAAGAACAGATATGTCTTAGTTTAGGTGCAACCCAGAGTTGCTTCTTGGAGGCAAGCATGGCAAAGCATCATCTCACATACTTGAGGCATGTTGCTAGGAAAGGCTATTCCTTGGTAAAGGACTTCATGCTTAGAAAGGTGAGGTGTCAGCAAAAGAGAGGAAGACACCCCTCCCCTGATACATTGTTACATTGACTGGCAATGAGCTCACGTGTGTCAAAGATGATAGGGATGGCATGGGGTACAGGCTTTAGATTTGTTGTTCATAGGATCATTATGAGTTGTCCTTGACTCAGCAACACCTAACAACAAATATTACATTTGCATTGCTGTCAGGGACATCTCAAGAATACTAAAGAGTATTCACTGTCAGTTTGAAGCTTAAGTTGTCCTTGATCCAAGCAGTGGTCTTCAGTTGCTTGCTGTGCATCTGAAAGTTGGACAGTGACTAAGGGTGACAGAAGAACTACTGATGCTTTTGAATTGTGGTATTAGATAAGAGTACTGAATATCCCATGGACTGCCAAGAGAACAAACAGGTCTGTCCTATAGAAAGTGAAATCATAGTACTCCCTAGAGGCAAAGATGATGGAACTGTCTCATATTTTTTGGGTGCGTTGTTCAGAGTGGCCAGTCCTTGGACAAGGACATTATGCTTGGAAACGTAAAAAAGGGTCAGTGAAAGGGAAGAAGACCCCCTGAAAGAGGAGTTGACAAAAGTGGTAGCACTACCTCAAGTGTTTCAGGAATGGTAGGGATGGCACAAGGTAGACCAAGGTCCTAACAGAACGAGATTTGAATGATCAAATTAGGTAAATGGAGAGGACAGTTTTTTATAAAAACAGAGTTGTGGAGTTGGATCAAAGCCTTGAATGCTAGATAGCAGATGGTTTGAATTAGAAAGAGCACAAGATTAATGGAAGAGTCTGGGACTTGGTAGATTCAAGTTTGATTTAGATGATATAATCAAAGTTATTGAACTTCTTTAATTATATGTCCTCGATAAAACAGATGTAATGAATTTCTTAGGAATTGCTGTAGCCATGAGAATGAAGTGAACCTAGGTGATTGAAACAATTAAAAGCTTAACTATTAGCTTAAAGGTTTGAGGATTTGAGCTCATAAAACTGACCTAGTGATCTACTTCTGAAAGGCTACAGTCTTGAAAGCCATATGAAGTGATTCTACCCTGCACAAATGGAGTCTCTGAGTCAGTAATGTGATGCATTACTTGCTGGCCTGATAACTGAAAGGTCAGCAGTTTGAATCTGCCAGGTATTCCAAGAGAAAAAGATGGGAAGTCTCTTCCTATAAAGGATTATAGCCTACAGCCTCAGAAATCTGAGGAGGCATCACTGTGAGTCAGAACTGACTTATTGGCAGTGAAGCCAATAATAACAAACACTTGTGTGCAAGTGTTTACAAAGACATATATATCTCTCTTCAATTCAAATATACCTATGGGTGCAGTTATTTGTGATGTGCAGTGCATTAGGTGTTAGATTGTTAACCAAAGATCACTGGTTCAAATCCTCCAGCCACTTGATGACAGAAAGGTGGGCAGTCTGCTCCTACAAAGATGTATAGCCTCAGCAATCCAATGGAGGATTTGGGATAGGGAGCTCTAGTGGCCTAATGGTAAGAAACTGCGCTGCAATCCCAGAGGCATGCAGTTCAAATCCACCAGCTACTCCATGGATGAAAGATGGGCAGTCTCCTCCAGTGCAGTTAACTACCTCTGAAAGCCAGCCAGAGGGTCAGCTATGGGTCACTTCTGACTTAATGGTACACAACAACAACAAGAAGAGTATGTTTTAATGCAGGATTATTAGGGTGTTTCTATTATGTCTTAATTTCAAGAATTCTTTGTGTATTTTAAATGATATCTTTATTGGAGTTGTGTTTTACAAATACTTAATTTGGTTTTCTTTTCTCTTGTTGTTGTTGTTATTAAGTGTTGTCAAGTCGTGATTGACCTAAAGAAGAGGCTTCCAGCCTGCAGCTGATTGTTAAATAAATCCAGGTGACCAATCAGCTTACATAAGATTGTGAATGAAATTTAAAAAAAAAATTTGACCAGTTTACAGCCAAATTTCAACTAAATCAAGAGAACCCACCCTCCAGAATCCAACTGCTTCATACATGAGTCTCATCCTTTTTCTTAGTAGTGCCTTTTTAGAGAAGTTTTAATTTTAATATAATCATCTTATTATTTTTTTTATGGATCGTGCTTTTGGTATTGTATCTAAAAAGCATCCATACTTAAGTTCACCGAGATTTTTTTACCTGTATTCTAAGAGATTTAGAGTTTTGTGTTTTATAATTTAAGGATATGGTCATTTTGAGTTAATTTTTATGAAAGTTGTAAGTTCTGTCTCTTAAATTTTTCCTTTTGGGGGGTCATATTAATTCCAGTTGTTTCCATGCCATTGTTGGAGGGAAATGTTCCTTTTTCCATTGACTTGTCTGTCCTGTTTGGCCTGTTTTAATATGGTACATTGTATTAATTGCCTTTTAAATGTTGATCAGCTTGCATACTTTAAATAAATCCACTCTGTCATTGTGGATACCTCTTCTTATGCATACAGGAGTGGCATCCACTTCCTAAATAACATGCCTCTGGAAACTGTCAACTCTGATAAATGTCAATAGGTCTAGAGGGACTTCAGGTGTTTTGTTCAGAGTGTCGCTATGAGTCGTGCTCAACTTGAAGCCAATTAACAACAACATATTTAATTTCACAATATTTTTTAGACAAAATATACAACTATGTCTGTAAGAAATTTTGATATGTAATTTTCCTCTCTTATAATGTCTTTATCTGTTCTTACTGTTAGAATAATGTTAGTTTCATAGAATTAATGAAGACGTGTTCCTTCTCTGTCTTGTAGCATAAAGTGTAGAGATTTTATATTATTCCTTCCTTAATTATCTTAAGAAACTTATCAGTGAAACCATCTGGACCTGGTACTTTCTTTTTTTGGAATATATTAAATCATTGATTGAATTTCTTCAAACTTAATAAAAAATTTAAAAGAACAGAAATCATATAAACTATCATCTTAAACTTCAATGAAATTAAATCAGTATCAGAAAGCTGGCTAGAAAATCTCAGAATATTTGGAGATCTGACAGCACGTATCTAGATAACACATGGATAAAAGGGGAAAAAATCTTGGACATAAAAAATCTTTTTAGCTAAATGACAATGACAATACAGCATATCAGAATTTACGAGATGTCACAAAAGAAATGCTCAGAAAGAAATTTCATTGTCACTATATTAATCCATCTCATTGTCTTCCTCACTTTTGCCAACCCTGCACCTTTCCAGATGATAACCCTCTCCAAGGAATAGCTTCTCCTAGTAACATGCCCAAAGTTTGCGAGATGAAAGTGTATACTTGTCTCCAAGGAGCACTTGGGATGCACCATCTCCAAGACATAACTTTGTTCTTTTGAAAGTTCATGGGATATACAGTACTCTTCTCTAAACCACAGCTTAAAAGCATCAATTTTTCTGTCATTCTTTTTCATTGTCCAGCTCTTTGCAGCATAGCAAGTGATTGAAAAGACTATGGCCTGAATCCGGCACACCTTAGTCCATAAACTAACATTGTTGCTCCTCAATAATTTGGAGAAGTCCCTGACTGCAGACTTTGCCAGTGCAATACATCTCCTGATCTTCTGACTTCTAGTATTAAGTGCATTGATTGTGGATCCAAGTAGGATGAAATCATTGACAGTTTCAGCCCTTTTTCCATCTGTCATGATGTTACTTACCTATCCATCCAGGAATGATAATTTTTGTTTTCTTGATGTTGAAATCCAGTCCATCTTGAAAGTTGTAGTCTGATCTTCAGCAAGTGCTTCAAGCCCTCCTCACTTACAGCAAGCAAGGTTATATCATCTGCATAATAAAGGTTGTTGTTGTTATGTGCTGTCGAGTCATTTGCAACTCATAGCGACCCTATGTACAACAGCCCTAAATTCTGCTCTGTCCTGGGCCAATCGCACTGACTCTGACACACTCATCCCGATTACCCCAGACACTGAATCAATCCACCTCATAGAGGGCCTTCCTCGCCTGCGCTGTCTTTCTACCCTACCAAGCATGATGTCCCTCTCTTTACAGCATGTCCAGAGTATGTTAGACAGAGCCTCAGAATCCTTGCCTCCAAAGAGCAGCCTGGTTTAACCCTCTCAAGGATGAATCTGTTTTCCTAGCAATCCATAATACCCTCAATACTTTTCTCCAGCACCACAGCTCAAAGGCATCAATTCTCCTTCTATCGTCTTTAGTCATTGTCCAACTCTCTGCTGCATAACAAGTGATTGCAAAGACCAGGGCCTGTATCAGATGCACCCTAGTCTCCAAAGAGACACCATTGCTCTTCAGAACTTTGGAAAGGTCCCTTACAGCAGACTTTCCCATGGCAATACGTCTTTTAATTTCCTGGCTACTGGTGTCAAGAGTGTTGACTGTGGAGCCAAGCAAACTAAAGCCGTGAACAATCTAAGCATTATTAATTGTTCCTATTCTCATTTTTCTCAGTATGAACCATAGTTTGCTATGATCCACACAATCAAATGTCTTTTCATAATCAACAGAGCAAATAGATATTCTGACCTTCTCTGCTTTCAGCTGAGATCCTTCAGTAGTGATATTCCTGGTGCTGAATCGTCTTTAATTCCAGGCCTAACCTTCTGGCACTTCTCTATCAGTGTACTCTTCTAGCTGTTTTTGCATGATCTTCAGCAGTATTTTGCTTACATGTGATATTAGTCATAATTGTTTTATAATTTCCATTTTCTGTTGGGTCACCTTTCTTGGGCTCGAGAACAAATATGCCTCTCTTCCAGTCAGTTGGCTAGGTAGCTCTCTTCCAAATTTCCTGGCACAGACTGGTGACCACCTCCAGGGCTGCATCTGTTAATTGAAACTTGCTAATTGGTATCCCATCAGTTGCTGATGCCTTATTTTTGCCAATGTTTTCAATGCAGCTTAAAATTTTTCCTTCTTCACCATTGGCTCTTTAGCATATGTTACTTACTGAAGTTTTTCAAATGTTGACCAGTTCTGTTTCTACAGTGACTCTATACCTTCCATCTTCTTTTGATGCTTCCTGAATCATTTAAGATTTTTCTCATAGCGTTTCTCAGTCTTGCAACTCAGGCTTGAACTTGAGAAATGCCAAACAAGTTATTACCTTTTTTTTATTTTCCCCACTCCATCTCTTTGCACATTCCATTATAATACTTTGCTTTGCCTTCTCAAGATCATAAAGTGATCTGTAATATTTTGGAAACTTTACATACTTCTTACACATTTTCTGCTATTGATATTATGTGAATTAGAGAAATATGTTGTTATTGTTGAGTACTGTTGAGTCAGAACCAGTCAGTCCATAGCTGACCCTTTAAGCAGGTTTTCAGAGACAATAAATCACACAGGAGGTTATTGTTCATCTTTCTCCCACAGAGCAGCTAGTGGATTCGAACTGCATGCCTTTGGGTTGTCAGTGAAATTCTTTATCACTAAGCCATCAGAGCATATGTTGTCATTCTAAAGCCCATGTAAATTCTGCCTAAATGAAGAGAGAACATTGCTAACAGTCTTAAAACCTTGTATTGTTGATGTTGTGTCCCATCAAGTAGAAAGGGAGCCATAGCCAACCCTCCAGTTGGTTTTCAGAGGCTACTCATCACAGGGGAGGAGATTGCCTGTCTGTCTTCTGTGGAGCTGGTTAATTCGAACAGTGCACCTTTATCTTTGTATAGGTTACTACTTTTATAATTGTTTCTTGACTTTCCCTTAAAGTTTTATCCATGAAAACATCACTAAGACCAGATGCTCTGCTGAAGAAGGAGGGACAATCTCCTCCTGTACCAGTCCGATCTGATTTGAATGTACACACACTAATAATAATAATAATAATAAAAGAAAACATCACTAAGCAATAATACTTTATTTTGTCCACTAGTATATACCTCATTTGATTGTGCTTCACTTTATTGCACTTTGCACATAATACCATTTTTTAATAGCTTGCTGGTTTGTAGCAACCCTGTGTTGAACAAGCCTCCTGGTGCTGTTTTTCCAATGTTTTCACTTTTGTCTCTGTAGCAGTCCCCTAACTCTTAAAATTTTTGTCACTTTTCATCCAGTATATTGTAAGCATATCTTTTATGTGCATGGGAAACAAACAAATTTGTGAGTGTCACTTTATCTATCGCGGTGTGTACATTGCTTTAGTGACTGGAGCCAAACCTAAGATATGCCTATATTCTTAAATTTTACATAAATTACACTTTACCACACAGCATGTCCATTTATCTGTTATACATTTTGACAGATATTGGAGTAGTTTCTAGTTGAAGCTTCATATGAACAGTGCTATTTTTCTTTTTTGGATTTATTAAAACTTTAGTTAATATTAAAGCTACAAATTATCCTTTGTTGCTATAAATATTTTCTCATTTTGGGTTTTCTTTTTACTTCATAGCTGTGATGAACAGTTTTTAATTTTAATACTAAATTTATTCTTCCACTGTTTGAGGTATGTAGAACAAGGAAAGGCAGCCGGGATTCAACCAAGTCCCATCTCTGCTAACTCCTCAAGGGGGCACTGTCCCCATCAGCACTAATTCCCACAAGGTCTTACATAGTCTCCCACACTCCTACACCTTCTTATAGACTACACAGAACTATACTCACAGATATGGGGTTTATTAGGAAAGTCAATAGGTGACAGCTTAGGTTAACAGTGAGATACAGTCCCTCAGAGAGTTTCTCAGTTAACAGCAAGATAGAATCTCTCTGTCTAGAGAGCTTTCAATTAATGTCAGAATACAATTTCTTAGTCCACAGAGCTTCTCTGTTAATAGAAAGATAAAATCCTTGGTGCAGGATTCGCTGGACTTATGCAGGATGCACAATTTATTCTCTATTTCTTTCTCTTTCCTGGTGGTGAGAGTCCCTCTTTCTGCTCCAGAGTCTGCTCAGTTTACTGGCAAGACAGGCCAGTCCCTTTGTGGATAGACTAGCACTCCCCATTTGTATGAGTAAGAACTGGCTGATGCAGCTGTCGATGCTATAGGTGGGCCATGTGCTTGCAGGGCAGGCAGAGTTGAGACAACTGGATCAGATGAGAAGCATTGTCCCAGATGAGCAAAAAGCAGATGGATGGCAAGGCCAGAGGAAATGGGCTAGGGAAGCCAAACCTTGAGCACTGACTCATTGCAGTGTAAGGCAATATTTTGTTTCTTCTTTATGAAACTCTTATCTGCATAAATACCATGAATATAGTCTCATACATTTTCTTCTAGGAACTATAGTTTTACTTTGAATATGTCTATACTAAAACAGGAATGAGTTGATTTTCTATTGAATCAGGTGTGAATCCAACTTGATTATTTTTTTTCATATAGATATCATTGATGTCACTCAGCTCCTTGCTCTCAAGTCTGGCTCCTAGCAGCCAGGATCTGAAGTTTCAGGCGGAGACTGCCCGTCTTTTCCCTGGGGAGACAGTGGTGGAATTGAACAACCATCCTTTGTGGTAACAGCTCAGCAAATAATGAATGCACTATGCTCCCAGGGCTGCTTATACCACTAATGCAGGAACCACATAACCAATACTAGTCAAGGCAATTCAACATCATTTGTTGAAAGCTTTCCTTTTCCTACCACTCTTTATCTCGTGGTGGTGTTATGTGCTCCCAAGTCAGAATTAACTCATAGCTGACCATCCAGTGGGTTTCCAGAGGCTATAAAATCACACGGGAGGAGATTGCTCATCTTTCTCACAGAGCAACTTCCCCTCTCTGATAGCTGTCCAAGAATGAGTCAGTTTATAAACCTTTCCAGTTATTGTTTTGTGTCCTTCAGTTGGAACTGATGCATTGCTGGCACTTTAGCAGGTTTTCAGAGGCTGTAAACTGTATGAGAGAAGATTGCCCATCTTTGTCCTGTAGAGCAGCTGATGGATTTGAACTGCTTTAATTTGGCTTTGCAGCCCAACTCCTTACTACTAGACGAACATACAGTATTTGTTTTTCTGTGACTTATTTCACTCAGCATAATGCCCTCTAGATGTATTTATGTTACATAGTGTTTCTGTGAATTCTTTTTTGTTATTTAGTGTTGCATAACACTCAGTTGTGTGAATATACTGAAAAGTCAGAAGTCATAGTCATCAATGCCCAGTCAGAAGCTACTCATAGCTGGTTTTCAGAGGCTATGAATCTCGTGAGAGGAGATTACCAGTATTCTCCCTCAGAGCTGCTGGTGGATTTAAACCACCTTTCAGGTAACAACACAACTCTCTACAAAGTATTCCACCAGGACTGAATATATACTATGGCTTATCCATTTGTCCATTGATAAACACATAGCTGTTTCCATGTCTTTGCTTTTGTAAATACTACATTGCAATGAACATGGATGTGCATATCTCTTGTGTTGCAATTCTTATTTCTTTGGGATATATAATTAGTAGTGGAATTAATTCTTGGATCAGAGAGTATTTCTATCCCCAGTTCTCAAAGGAGGCACCAAACTGTTTTCCATAGTGATGGTACCATTTATATTGCTACCAGCTATGTATGAGAGTACGCGTATCTCCATATCCTTGCCAGCATTTGTTTGCTATCTTAATAAACTTTTATGTTGCTGCTGGGGTAAGATGTAGCTGTTTTAATTTTAAAAGGTCAATTTCTGCATCATATAGACTATTAAGCAGTCAGTAGTATGTTTGCATATTCATATGGTACACTGAAATGGATCTTTGTTATCTATAATAATAAGTCTTTTTTTTTCAGACATTTCCCAAGAAGAAAACATACTGTATGATTGATAGCCATGCTGAAAGCTTGGAAAAATAAAACACATTATTTCAAATGTACTAACGGCTCAGGATAGGACAGGAGTCAGGTTTTTTGTTCATAGAGTCCATAAGTCATACTTGACTCTAGCATTTAACAACAACAGCAATTTTTTTCTTAGCGTGACAGCATCAAGAAAACAGAAATCTCACTACTGGAACAATAGGCAACATCATGACTGATGGAGAAAAGATTGACTTTGTCAGTGATTTCATTTTACTTGGATCCACAGTCAACACCAATGAAAGCAACAGTCAAATAATCAGAAGACATGTTACATGGGGGAAATCTGTTTCAAAGACCTCTCCAAAGAGTTAAAAAGCAGGGATGTTAAAGACTAAAGTAGATTTGATCCAAGCCATAATATTTTCGCTGGCTTCCTGTGCATCTGAAAGTTGGACAGTGAATAAGAAAGACCTAAGAAGAATAGATCTATATTTGTTCCTATCCCAAAGAAAGGTGACGCAACAGAATGTGGAAACTACAGAACAATTTCACTGATTTCACATGCAAGCAAGATTTTACTGAAGATTATCCAAAAATGACTGGAACAGCACATCAACAGAGAACTACCAGAAGTCCAGGCTGGGTTTAGAAGGGGTCGTGGTACTAGGGATATTGTAGCTGATGTTAGATGGATCTTAGCTGAAAGCAGGCAATACCAGAGGAATGTCTATCTGTGTTTCATTGACTATGCAAAGGAATTTGACTTTGTGGATCATAACAAACTGTGGCTGACTCTGAGAAGAATAGAAATCCCAGAACACTTGATCATTCTAATGCAAAACTTATACTTGGACCAGGAGGCAGTCGTCAGGACAGAGCAAGGGAACACAGCATGGTTGGGAGGGGCGTACACCAGGGATGCATCCTATCTCCGTACCTTTTCAACCTATATGCAGAACAGATTATCCGGGAGGCTGGGTTCTATGAGGAGAAATGTGGGGTCAAGATTGGTGGACGATTTATCAACAACCTGCGTTACGCGAATGACACAACCCTGCTTGCTGAAACTGAAGAGGATCTGAAGCACCTGCTGCAGAGGGTCAAGGACTGCAGCCTCCAATATGGATTGAGGCTCAATGTCAAGAAGACAAAGATTCTCACCACTGGACCAATTGGCAGCATCAGGATGGATGGTGAAGAGATTGAGAGTGTACGCAGCTTTAGTTTACTTGGCTCCACAGTCAACAGTCTTGGCACCAGCAGCCAGGAAATGAAAAGGTGCATTGCCATGGGAAAGTCTGCTGTTAGGGACCTCTCCAAAGTAAGTGCTGAAGAGCAGTGGTGTCTCTCTGGAGACTAAGGTGCGTCTGATACAGGCCATGGTCTTTGCAATCACTTGTTATGCATCAGAGAGTTGGACAATGACCAAAGAGGATAGAAGGAGAATTGATGCCTTTGAGCTGTGGTGCTGGAGAAGAGTATTGAGAATACCATGGACTGCTAGGAAAACAAACAGATTTGTCCTGGAAAGGGTTAAACTGGGTGGCTCCTTGGAGGCAAGGATTCTGAGGCTCCGTCTAGCATACTTTGGACATGTTGTGAGGAGAGACTGGTCCTTGGAGAAGGACATCATGCTTGGGAGGTGGTGGAGGGACAGCGCAGGAGGGGAAGGCCCTCTATGAGGTGGATTGTTTCAGTGACTGGGATAATCTGGATGGGAGTGTCAGAGACAGTGCGATTGACACAGGACAGAGCAGAGTTTAGGGCTGTTGTACATAGGGTCGCTATGAGTTGCAAGCAACTCGATGGCACATAACAACAAGAATAGATGCCTCTGAATTAAAGGTGTGGATGAAGATTATGGACTGCCAAAAGAAAAAGGATGTTTGTCTTGAAGGGAATACAACTAGAGTGCTCCTTAAAGGCAAGAATAGTGAAACATGTCTCACTCACTTTGGGCATATTTTAAAAAAGAACTAGCCTTTCGAAGGAAGCATCATGCTGGGAAAGATAGTGGCTGGTGAAAGAAAAAATGACCCTCAATGAAGTGAATTAATGCAATAACTACCACAGTGGACTCGAGTGTGACATGAGTGGTCATAAGGTTGGTGCAGGATAAAGCAAGATTCAGATATGTTGTTCACAGGGTCATTGTGAGTCTTAGTCAACTCAGGAGGACCTATCAGCAACAATAATTTCTTTCTAAGACAATGATAAGAAAAATCACTTTCCATATATTGCCTTAAAGTGTGTGCGTGTGTGCGCACGCGCGCGCGCATGCATGCATGTGTATAGGTGTATGTCCTCACACACTCTCACATCAAATCTTCAGGGTAGATGTCATTTCTTGTACTCATTGTTACTATGTTCTAGCAACTTGACCTCAATACATTGTGACTCAGTCAACAGACTGAAACCTTACCCTATCCAGTAACTTCCTCACAATCATGCTCAAACCTGTTGTTTTTGTCACAGTGTCAGTTTTTCTCATTGAAGGTTTTCTCTTTTGCTGACCCTCTATTTTTCCAACTATACTGTCTTTTTCACTGACTGACAAATAAGCCTCCTGGCAATAAGCCCAAAGTATGCCAAATGAATTTTCACCATCTTTGCCTCCAGGAGTACACTGGTTGTACTTTCTCCAAAGTAAATTTGTGTTTTTGGTAATTCAGTATTCTAACCAACTTCCATCAAGTTATGAGGCTGTAAATCATAAGGAGAGAAGATTGTCAATCTTTTCACATAGGGCCACTGGTAGAGGTGAGTCACCAGAAATGTATGGCATTTGGGTTAGCAGGAAACTTGCTAGTGACTACACTACTTGAGGAGAGACAGAGAGAGAGAGATGTCATTGAATTGAGTACGTTCCCTCACAACCCTGTGAACAACAGTTCTGAAAACTATCCTATCCTGTGCCATCCTCACTTTTCCTGATACACAATGTTCCAGTCACTTTGGCAGTCCACCTGCTTGACAGTCTTCCACTTTTCCAAGCATGATGTCCAAGAAATACATACTTGAAGTTTGGGAGACCAAGTTTTATCATCTTTGCCTCCAAGGAACACTCTGAATCAGTTCTTCAGAGGCCTTCCTTATTCATTGTCAGACTTACTTGCATGCAAAGTATTTGAGAATGCTATGGCTCGGATCAGGTGAAATCTATTCTTTAAAATGACATCTTTAAAATTTAGTCTTTAAAATGGTACCTTTGCTCTTCAGTACTTTACAGAGGTCCTTGACAGCAGATAAAACATCTGTGAAACAAATGGTGACAACACTGTAAAATATCTTCTGATTTCTTGGCTACTGCTGCTGTATATAGGTGTTTATTATGGATGAACAAAATTAAAATCTTTGACAACCCCAGTACTTTTTCTCCATCTATCATTTTGTTGCCTTTTGGTCACATTGTGAGAGGTTTTGTTAGTGTGATTTTGCAATGTAATCAATCAATACTGAAAGCTGTAGTCTTTTTTTAAAAATTAATTTTAATGAACATTAACAGAGATTTTGGATTTCCATTGATTCATTGTTGCATTTTTTCTCTTCCTTCCTTCCTCCCCAGTGAAAGCTGTAGTCTTTTATCTTCAATAAGTGATTAGAGTCGTCTTCAAGTAATAAATTGTGTCATTTACTTAGGTTGTTAATGTGTTTTCTTCCAATTCTTAGGTAATATTTTTCTTAATATAATCAAGCTTCTTGAATTATTAGCTCAGCATGAAAATTAAAGTATGGTAAAGGATACAGCCTTGGCATCTTTCAGCTTTTAAACCATGTACTATCCCTTATTCTGTTTGAAAAGCTGCATATCTATGTGTAACTTCCACATGAACACAATTACTCTAAAATTCTCATTCGCATCAGTACTATTCATAATTTGTTATGATCCACAGAGATTAATATTACTCATAGTAGTTGTTGTTGTTGATTGCCTTCAAGTCAAGCACTACTTATAGCGACCCTATGAACAAAAGTCTCGAAGCCCCTCTAGAGCTATCTACATTTATCAAAGTTTATAGCATTTCTGGAGGCATGTTTGGGAAATGGATGCCACTCCTGCGAGATGAAAAATAAACATCTTTTTGGTATTCTTTACTTTCTACCAAGGTTTCTTTGTCATTAACAATAATATTCCTGGTTCCACTACCTCTTATGAAGCCAGCTTGAATTTCTGGCGATTCCCTGTCCATATTATGCTCTAGCTGTGTTTTTAGTAAACATTAACAAGATTTTATTTGCAAATGATACTTGATAATAGTTGGATAAATTTTACCTTCTGTTAGCCCTTTTTGAGGAATGGGCACAAACAGGCATCCCTTCTCATCAGTTGATCAGTTCCAAGTTTCTTGGCACGGATGAGCGTGTATGTTCAGGGTTTCATCTGTTTTCTGAATGTCTCAGTTGGTATCCCATTTAGCCCTGGAGTCTTATTTTTTATTTTATGTTGGTTTGATTTAAAAGTTTGAATACATTGTGTTTTATACTATTCTTCATTCATATTGTGTTTCACACAGTCAGTCCCATGTATATTGTTTTATAAATTAAATTTCAGTTGGACCTTGCCCATCATTACCCACTCATTTCAGGGCCCTGCTGGATCCTTCCCATCTCCTTCACCCTTCCCTCCACCCACTAAAGTGTGCAACCCTTGTGGTTTTGCCCCTACCCATCCTCTCTGCTCCACTTCCACCTTTCCCCCCATGAGTCCCCATACATGTTTAACTAGTTATCCTTTTATTTTTACAAAAATAAAACGGGGAAATGAGAACCTCTTCAACAAATAGAACTGGCAAAACTAGACTGCGACCTGCAGAAAGCTGAAACAGGATCCACATTTCACACCATACACAAAACCAACTCAAGGTGGATTGTAGTCTTTTCTTTGGCAATAATTACAGTGGAGCTTGAACTCCCTCCTTCATTACCAGTAGTTCTTGATAATGATTCAGCATCAGCTAATTCGTTGTGGTACAGTGACTCTCTGTATTCCTTGTATTTTCTTTTAATGTCTGCATCATTAAATATTTTGTCCATAGCATCCCTCCATATTGCAACTCAAGGGTTGAATTTGTTCTTCAGTTCTTTCAGCTTGATAAATGTCACGTGTGTTCTTCTCTTTTTTCTAGCTCTGTGTACATTTTGTTGTAATACTTGGTCATCTTGAGCTGCCTTTTGAAATATTTTTTCATATTTTCTTTTTATTGTTGGGCTTTATAAAAATTGTTGTTCATTAACTGTTGTACATTTTCTTCCCTCTCTCACCCTACTCCCTCCCTGGTCCACTTTGCAATGCAGAGTGTTCCAGATTGTTGTCATACATAAAGTGCTTAATCACATATTCCTTTCAGACATTCTTCCGCTCATCTATTCCAGTACAGTGTTCATTGTCTGTCCACTCTTTTCCTATTTTCTCCATCTCATGACAGTCCTGTTTTATAACAGCAATGTTATATAGTATTTGTCCTTTTGTGACTGAGAGTTCACTCAGCATAATGTCCTCCAGGGTCACTCATGTTGTATCATGTTTTATGAGTTTATTGTTTTACAGTGCTGCATCATATTGCATTGTGTAACTGTACCATAGTTTTTCCTATCCATTCGTTTGTTGATGGGCACTTGGATACGTCCATCTTTTTGCTATTATGAATTACACAGCAGTAAACATGGATGTGCATAAATCTGTTTGAGTCACGGCTCTGGTTTGTTTAGAGTATGTTGCCAGCAGTGGAATTACTGGGTCGAATGGTGTTTCTATTTCCAACTTTTTGAGAAAGCGCCAGTCTGCCTTCTGTAGTAGTTGTACCATTTTCACTTCCTCCAGCGGTGGATAAAAGTTCCAATCTCTCCACAACCTTGCTAGCATTTGTTCTTTTCTACCTTGTTGAATTTTGTTATTATTGCAGGGGTTTGAGGGCCCATTATTTCAGAAGTGGGTTGCTAGTCTTGATTCCTAGTCTTTCTGAGTCTGTAAGCGTTACTGAAACCAGTTGACCATGGGTAACCCTGCTGGTATTTGACATACTGTGTCTTTCACTACAGTATGGTAAACTGACAGACAAATGGTGGCATATAAGCATTACTACACATGTCAATAAAAGAGTCTGTAGACGAATATAGATAAAATGAGGGGAGATGCAGAACAAAATTTCAGATTACCATGGACTCTAGACTTTTTGAAGGCTAGGATGAACCCCTGAATCTATTGTTTCTATTTAAATAAAAGCTATTTTCTCAAGTAAATGTCTTACTTACTGTGGATTCTCTAGAGAAGCAAAACCAAGGAAGGCTCTGTGTGTGTGTGTGTGTGTGTGTGTGTGTGTGTACACACGTACGTACACATAAATACACAGGAGTTCTCAGGGCGTAGTTCATCTTACTGAGTTTCAATGCTAACCTAAAGGCTTTACATCTCTGGTAGTTTTAATCCATCAGATTTTCCCAGGGAGAAAGATAAAGATACACAGTCTCCTTACAATTTAAGAAACATGGTGAATGGTCACTATGAGTCAGAAACCATTTAACAGTTTAACAGCAGTGAGTTTGAATATATAGATATATTTGCTGTTAATGTGCTGTTGACTAAGACTCCTATCGATCCTATGAACAGTGGCTCTGAACCTTGCCCTATCCAAACCCGCCTCGCCATCTCTGACACACATGCCTCCATTGCCATACTCACTGTCAATCCATCACATCTAAGGTCTTACTCTTCTGCACTGACCCTCCCCTTCTCAGCATGATGTCGTTCTTTCTCCATGGACTGATATATTCTTGGGAGTTAAGAAGACCATATATATGTACAGTGGTTTTATGCTGGTCTTATTCACAGTACCCAAAAGAGCTCAGAATACCCTACTTTCTTAACTCTGGCTGACTTGAAACTCTGCACAGGCAGAATTGATGAAAAAGGTAGAGTTTTAAACTCCTGCTAGAGCCTTGAATTATACTTAAGCAGATGCAGATAACCCTTTTTCAAAGGCTGAGAAAGAAATGTTGTGGTTCAAGACTTAAAATCTCTTGTCATTAGGTAGCAATTAAATTAACCCAAAGGAAGGTCCTAAAGAAAAAAGTTAGTAGTTTTCAGAGGTTGGGAAACAAGAGAATGGAGAATGTTAATGAGTATGAACTTCTTTTTCAAATAGAAAAATTCTGGAATTAGATAGTAGACATGTATGCTAAAAAAACACTCAGTTGTACACTTTAAAAGCATAAAACTTACAGCATAAAAAAAGTTTGCTAATTAAAAATTATTAAAATTATCTGAATTTTTCAGTGTATATTTGATATAATTTAAGTGTAATTGTTAATACAGAAATGTTAGGAGACTTAAGTATTACCAATCTTTCTTTGAAAAACAGCTTAACTTTGCGAACTTGATTCCACAAGTAAAGCAATTGCTAGGTTAATATTTTTAAATATATGATGGTAACTTATTTACATACTGATCACTCCTCTTTCATACATGTTTTTCTGTGGAGTATATATTACCTGTAAATATAATGAGGTATTCTGTGATCACAAAACTAAAATATAATTAAATTAAAACTGAGACTTTAAAATAGAATGTGTTTGGAAGCAGTATCCTCTTAAATTCTAACCTGTTGACTGATGTTGGATGATTCAGAAGCAGATGCTACTGCAGTTCTTTGTTTAGTTGCCATGGTAACATGATACATTCATGTACAGCAGGAAGCTTACTGTATATTGGCTAATTTAATAGAAAGTGAGGTTAGAAGTCGATATTGAAGTGTATACTCATAGTTTATTGTACCTTTACTATTCTTGCTCTAAATATATTTTCACTGGATAACTATAAGATACAGCGTTGCCTGGAGTTTGTAATGGTTGATTAGAATACAAGTGATCTGAGGTCCTCCTATTTGCAAGGAACATCTAAGACAAAAACTATTGAATCTTCTAGCAGCCTTCTTTATAGATGTAACAGCAGTTGAATTAGAAACTCGATGCAAGCAACAGTAAGTACAGTGCTAAAATTTTGGGACTTGCTGTGATAGATAAGCGCATTTGTCTTAACACTTCAAATTTCTTCATTTATATTTAACGTTTATGTACTAATTATGTGTTAAGAGAATAAGATCATAGTACTTAAAGAGAAAAAAATTACAGACTGCAGTAGGGAGCGAAAGGTACCAACTTCCCAGTTTTAAGATAACTTAATTCACAGATTGTTGTTTTCCTAGAATAATTATATCATTCTATGCTTGTTATGGTTATGTGCCGTCAAATTGGAATAAACTCATAGCTGACACTCATGGTTTTTCAGCCGATGTAAATCACACAGGAGAAGATTTCCCACCTTTCTCTCTTGGAGCAGCTGATAGATTTGAACTTCTTGTCTTTGGATTAGCATCACAACTCCTTACCACTGAGCCATTAAGTCTGCAGTAATCTGTATTTTAAAAAAATAACTTAGTTTAAAAAAACCAGAATAATCTTAATTTTCTAGTTAAAGTATTAGAACACTGCTTGTTTGTTATTGCTATTGTTATGAACCTTCAAGTCAGAGCCAACTCAAAGCTAACTCTCTAGTGTTTTCAGAGGCTATACATTGTGTGAGATTGCCCATCTTGTATCTGCAGAGCAGGTGGTCGTTTCAGCTACTTACCACTGAATTGCCAGGGTTCACTCTAAATACTTTAAATATGTAAATTGTTTTTAAATATAATCATTTTGTCCTATGTTGTGGTGGTGGTGGTGTACCGAGTCAAAGCTAGCCCATAACTGACCCTCCAGCTGATTTTCAAAGGCAGTAGACTGATTGTACCAGCTAGACTGATAATATTTTTTAATTTTGTCATAAAGTTAAAAATTGTGGATTCTTTGTAACTGCTCTGTTTTACTAGTTTATTTTATTTAAATGTTTATACATACCCCTCTCTGTACACATCTGTGAATACATTGACTATGTTTGCATATGTAGAATATGGCCTTATTTACCTGCCATTGTCTGAAAATGAAGTGTTCCATATAATTTGGATGAGTAACTGGGTTTTTTTTCTGTACTATATTTGAAAGAAATTTTTTTTTTTAGGATCTGCGGTATGCCAGGATTTTGTATGTAGTATATCCTCCAAAAATACAGTTGTATTTTTGTCTTACTTTCATTTTAGAAATTATTCTTTTTTTATTGTATGCCATTGACTTAGAACTGACTCATAGCTGAGCCTCCAGCAGGTTTCCAAATGCTATAAATTGCATGGGAGGGTTTATCCTTGGGGGTTGTCCCTCTTTCTTGGAGGAACTGGTGGTTATTAATCACTTGACTTTGATTTGGTAGAGCAACTCCTTACCGCTAAGTCACCAGAACTCTGACTTTAGAATAGAAAACTAAATTTCACAAGGTTTAAATCATTTGCCTATAATTGCATGTCCACTAAAGAGTAGAATTTAGTGGAAGAATTGTCTATCTCCAGTTCCTTCTCCTCCCCCCCTCCTCAACATGCTTTTATGTCTGTGAAAACAGTTATAAAGAGACCCATGAACCTTAACAGGAAAAAAAGTGTGTGTTTTCTAATTGATACTACTGCTTATTGTACTTTATATATGTGTTGTTACTAACTGTAATTGGCTCTGGTTGATCATTGTATCCCCGACTCCTTAAATAATAGTTAGCATATAGAGTTGTTGTCATATGCCATCAACTCAGAACCTTACTTATAGCTGACCCTCCAAGCCAGTTTTCAAAGGCTATACATCACACAGGAGATTGCCCCTCTTTTTCTTATGGAGCAGCTGGGGGATTTGAACCTCTTTCCTTTGGGTTTGCAGCTCAACTTCTTACCCAGGAGGCTACCAGAGCGTCCACTGACATAATAGTTGTTCTTAAATAGTGCTGAAATAAATTAATTAAATGTGTTGGCAGGTCTCAGTTTGTGTACTGCATATTTTCAGTTTGCAAATTATTCTTTGTAGAGCTTAAATAAACCTCAGGTTTATAAATTTGATAATTATTTTTCTTTTATTTATAGACATTAATCCCCAGCTGGGAGAAGGTGCACAAGTGCACTTACTGTCAGCTGAAGTATTACCAGCTAGCCTATCTTCAGATTGGTAAGATCTAGCTAGCTAAATGCAAGTAAAGATTGATTTAAAGTTTTTTTAACAAGTCAGTTTAGTAACACTTTACACATAATTCAGACTTGTTTATGAGATTGTATGTTTGAATGAAATAGGTTCAAATTATGTAATTGAATGAAGTACCTGCAGTTTATCAAGGTAGATACAAAGTAGTTGGAAATGTAATCCTAGAGCCAGATAAGTCTAGAACTACACCATCTGGCATGGTAGTCACTAACCAGACTTGACTGTCTACACCAAACTAAAATTACAAATTCATTTCCTCATTCTCCTTGGCCCCATGCACCATGCAAATAAAGAACATTTCCAGCATGAGAAAAATTTCTGTTGAGTAGTACTGGTCTAGAAATCTAAGGTAGAGATTTAGAAGTCTTTTAGTAACAGACATTAGTGAATTCAGCATACATTTATTCAACCTCTGTTTTTGTGAATGCATCCTTAACAGCTCCTGAAAGTATGAAAATAAATTAGACTGTTGTGAAGAGTTTATGTTAGAGTGGTGGTACAAGGTATAAACACTGAATTGAAACAGTTAGGTGCTAAGTGTTGTAATAGAAATGCATACAAATTGTGTTGAGCCCCAGAGTAGAAATACTGGAACTGTTTTAGAGGGTCAGACTCTTGATAGATGATTATAATTTCCTAAAAGATAAATTCTTTGTTCACAGGCTAAGCAATCAGAGAATGAAAAGCCTTATTTTAGGAAATGTCGGTTTGCAGGGTTCCAAACTGTCAAGCTAGAAAAGAGTAGATAAGAAATGAAGGTGAAGCTCTGGACTATTGGGCTACCAGATTGGAAACAATAGAGCTCGCTCTGTGGAGTACAGTTCTACTCTGTACATTTAGGGTCCCCCGAGTTGTTACCAGCTCAATAGCAACTGAGCTTTTGTGTTGTTCTACACACATCTCCTGCATTAACTTATTTGCTCATCACTGACAGCTCTTTGTATATCAAATTAAAGGTCTTCAACCATTTGTTGGGGAACTACACTGTTAAAAGTATGTTGTTGTTGTTGTTGTTGTTATGTGCCGTCGAGTCGCTTGTGACTCATAGCGACCCTATGTACAACAGCCCTAAACCCTGCTCTATCCTGCGCCAACCGCACTGCCTCTGACACACCCATCCCGATTACCCCAGTCAGCGAATCAATCCACCTCATAGAGGGCCTTCCCCTCCTGTGCTGTCCCTCTACCCTCCCAAGCATGATGTCCCTCTCCAAGGACCTGTCCTTCCTTACAGCATGTCCAAAGTATGTCAGACAAAGCCCCAGAATCCTTGCCTCCAAGGAGCAGCCTGGTTTAACCCTTCCCAGGCTGAATCTGTTTGTTTTCTTGGCAGTCCATGGTACATTCAATACTCTTCTCCAGCACCACAGTTCAAAGGCCTCAGTTCTCCTTCTGTCCTTCCTAGTCATTGTCCAACCCTCTGATGCATAACAAGTGGTTATTCTAGACTGTAAGTCCCAAAGAGTTTCCCCATTTATTACTGCTCTTATCCTTAGTAAATTGGCACCCTGGTGCAAGTAGCAAAGAGTACCTCTGGTACCACTAGATATTCCAGTCAGTCTCAAAAGGGGCGGTTCTCCCCCCAAAAAATACTCCAGAGGCAGTTTACAAATTGGCAGGCTTCATACTTCTGGAATCATGGTCTCTGCTGCACAGGATTATGCTGAGGTTTTTAGGACTATTGGGGGAATGGTGGTGACTATTCATTAAGGGGGAGGTCAAATGATGTAGCTCTCATGTAGTGTATTGCAAATGGAATGAGTTTGTGTACACTACTCATGGCTTCTTCATGTGGGCACAGGACTTTAGTGTTAGAGTAAACGTCTAAGACAGCTCTCGGTCCCAGTGGGCAGTTCTGTGCAGACTCAGAATTTGCTTCAGCAAGTTGATCTGATAAACAGCTTTAAGGAACTGCGTTATTGTGATGTGGGATGGCTTACATTTCCTGAGGCAGACAGCAAACATTTTAGTCAGAGGAATCTTCTACTCCTAACTGAGTTACTGTCCCTAACCTGTGGGAGGCAGGGGGTGCAGTGTTAGCCATTAAAGTAAATTGTATGTTTATTTGTTTGTTTAGTATAATTTTGCCACAGGTTACAGAATGCATTTGTACTTTTAGAAAAACTTTAAGTCCTTTAAATTTGGGGTTGATCTTGATATGTTGAAACTTCTACTGAGATTCAGAAGTAGAAATGTAAATTACCTATTTTATTTTCATAACTAACTTACTATTACATTTAAGAATGTAAATCATATGCCCTTCTGGGCAAAGAGGAGGAATAATTGTAACTACAAAACTAATGACATTTATAAACATTTTTCTCTTTTGTCAATTATTTAATATTACAGGTTTTTTCCCTAAAATATAGGTAAATATTTGTTTTACTAGTTTATTTACAAAATTTGAATACTTTGTTTTCAAGAACAAATTCTTTCCATTTCCCCCACCCACCCATGAAATTGTACAATCCTATGATTAATCTACCCTCCCCCTGCAAATCCTCATCCCTCTGATTCCAACCTTTCCCACCCCTCTTGGATCCTATACTCATTCTACAATAATGGTTTTATACAATATTTACCCTTGTGGGACTGAGTTAGTTTACTCAGCATAATGCTCCCCAATCACTCCCAAATTCGGCAATAATTTACAGAATCACTCCTCCTGAATGATACACTGTATTCCATTGTGTGAATGTACCATAATTCCTCAACCCATTCTTTGTTATTGGACACTTGGTCTGTTTCCATGTTCTTGCAATGGTGAATAATGCTGCTATGAACACTGGTCTACAAATCTCAGTTTGTGCCTCAGTTCTCGTTAGGTAAACATTTTTAAGAATTAGTGTCTTTAACAGATGCTGCCCTGGACGTGCTCACCAAGTTGTGCCAAGAAATCTGGACAACGACCACTTGGCCAACTGACTGGAAGAGATTATCCCAAAGAAAGG
>NW_006399754.1:1889328-1890906 GCF_000299155.1 Elephantulus edwardii
ATGAGGTGGATTGATTCAGTGACTGGGATAATTGGGATGGGAGTGTCAGAGACAGTGCAATTGGCACAGGACAGAGCGGAGTTTAGGGCTGTTGTACATAGGGTCGCTATGAGTCGCAGGCGACTCGACGGCACATAACAACAACAACAGTGTCTTTAAAGATTTTTTTAAATTTCTTTTATTATTTTGTATGTGTGTGTGTACCGTCAAATTGGATCTGATTGGTACAGGAGGTGAGTGCCCCTCCTTCTCCAGCAGAGCATCTGGTGGATTTGAACTGTGTACCTATAGGATTGCAGTGCAGCTTCTTGCCACTAGGCTACCAGAGCTCTCTTTTAAAGATCTTTAGTGAAGTACATATTAGAAAAATAACCTTCATCAAAACTTTTGACTTTTGTGTAAGCAAACTTTAATATTCCTAAATTCCAAGAGATTTCAAAAAATCCAAAAGATTGCATTTTTTTACTTAGACCTAACCTTTTATCTGTTATCGAATTTTGTAGAATTTAGAGTGGTGATAGTCTTTTTTGAGCAGTGAAAAAGAGCATAGATTTTTTTTATGGCCATCTTAGAAACTTAGACTAGATTTTAAAAGGCTGATTGTTTCCCACATCCAAGTTACAGAAAAAGAATACCTCTATCCTCACCCTTGAAAGAGACACATGTTAATATGTTACAAAACTATGTTTGCAATATTTTGAAGAAGTAGATGTCTTTCCCTCAATCTGGTTCCCATCTTCTCATTGTTGTTTTCATGTGCCATTGAGTCAACTACGATTCACAGTGACCCTATGACCAGAACTCTGAACCCTGTCCTATCCTGAGTCAATCACAGTGTCTCTGACACATCTGCCCCCACAAACATAATCACTGTGTCATTCCATCTCATCAGGGGTCTTTGTCTTCTCTGCTGAGTCTCCACCCTTATGATGCTTCCAAGGACTGATCCCTCCTTGCAGCATACCCAAAGTATGTGAGAAGGAGTTTCAAAATCATTGCCATCAAGGAGCAACCTGGTTTTACCCTCTCCAGCGCAGACCAGTTTGTTTTCTTGGCAGTCCATGGTATGTTCAGTACTCTTCTTCAGCATCACATCTCAAAAGTATCAGTTCTTCTGTCATCCTTAGTAATTGTCCAGCTTTCAGATGCGTAGCAAACAGTTGAGAAGACCGTGGCCTGGAACAGGTGCACCTTAGTCTATAGACTGACATTGTTGCTCTTTAGCACTTTGGAGCGGTCCCTTTAAATGGTGTTGTGAAGCTGATGTAAAGTTGGTTTTAGTCATTTCCTTATGGAAGAAACAGGTTGGTAGCAGTTAAATAAAATTAAAACAGAGAGAGAAATATGTCTTCTCTTTGGAATTGCAGAAGAAAATAGGCCAAACAATTATATCTGTCAACAATTAGTGGAAGTCATAAATGAAATGTTGTTATTTACCATGGAGTTGGAATTGACCTGGAACTGACTCTCCAGGGGTTTTCATAGACAGTAAATCACATGGGAGGGCATTGCCTATCCTACTCCGTCAGAGCACCTAGTGGATTCAGGGTGCCTTTGGGTTGGCAGCACAACTCCTTA
>NW_006399754.1:1891871-1896405 GCF_000299155.1 Elephantulus edwardii
TCAGAGACAGTGCGATTGGCACAGGACAGAGCAGAGTTTAGGGCTGTTGTACATAGGGTCATTATGAGTTGCAAGTGACTCGATGGAACATAACAACATTGTTTATACCTAGATGTTTATCTTATTCAGTGAACAAATTCATGCAAATATTTTTGATAAATGACTATCTTAATATTTTAATACAGTCTATTTGTATAGAGAAAGTATCAATAACTAACTTTCCCAGTAGTTCAGATTCCAGGCTTTTGTCCTAGTCCTATGCTTCTGATCATAAATAAATGTTTGTATTTGCTTCATTTTAAGTGGTAGTGTTGGTAGTTGCGTGTCATCAAGTTGATGTCAACTGATAGTAACTCCATTTGATACAATAGATCAGCCCCATTGAATTTTCTAGCTTGTCATTTTTCTTGGATAAAGTCATGAAGTCTTGGCCCTTTTAGAGCTCTGGCTTTATAGCTGTATCTGTTGGTGAGTTCCATCTGCTAATCTTTCCATGAGCAGCTGAACTCTTTAACCTTTGGACTAAGTGATAACTTTATGCAAATTGAATTTTAAGTTAAATACACTGGAGATGTTGACTCTAAAAGGGAACTTTGTTGAATGGCTTTGTAAAGGGAAGTGACCTTTTGAATACTAAAAAAAAATCATCTGTTATCTTCCTGGCCAGCTGACTGGAAGAGATCTCTAATTTGTTGTTATTCTCAAGAAGAGTGATCCAACAGTGTGGAAATTATTGAACAATATCCTTATTAATCACATGGAAGCAAAATGTTGCTGAAGGTCATCTAAAAACATCTATAACAGTACCTTGACAAGGAACTGACAGAAGTTCAAGCTAAGTTTAGAAGAAACAGTGGCACCAGGGATATTTGCTTATGTCAAATGGATCCTGGCTGAAAGCAAAAAACACCAGAAGAATGTCTTATTTGTTTTTTATTGACTACATAAAGGTGGATTACAACATCCTATGGCTAAGAAGAATAGAATCCTGAATTGTACTTATGTGAAATCTAAACTTAGATCAGGAAGCTGTTGTCTAAATAGAACAAGATAGCCCTGTATGGTTTAAAATCAGGAAGCGTGTGCTTCAGGGGTGTATCCTTTCTCTGTATTTATTCAGTCTGTGTGCTGAGCAAATAATTCTTGAAGCTGGACTCTATGAAGAGGAATGTGGTGCAATAATCAGAGAAAAATTCATCAGCAAACCTGTGTTATGCAGATGACATGACCTTGCTTGTTGAAAGTGAAGAGAACCTGAAACACTTTCTACAGAGGATCAAAGATGACAGTCTTCAATATGGAATACATCTCACCATTAAGAAAACAAAAGTTGTTAACCACTGGGCTAATAGGCAACATACAGATAGAGAGAGGATTGAAACAGTCAGTGATTTCATCTTGGTTGGGTCCACAATCAATACCCTTGGTACCAGCAGTCAGCACATCAGATGTAATGCTATCGACAAGTTTGCTATCAGAGACCTCTCCAGAATACAGAAGAGCAATGATACCATTTGACGACTAAGCTGTGCCTGATTCAGGTCATAGTCTTTTCAGTTACTTGCTATGCATCTGAGAGCTTGCCAGTGAATAAAGAGGACAAAAGAATTTATTCCTTTGAATTGTGATGTTGGAGAAGAATGCTGAATATCCCGTGGACTGCCAAAAGAACAAACATATCATGGAAGATGTGCTTCCTCTCTCATGCTTTGGAAGTTGTTAAGAGAGGTGATTCTTTGAAATACCATGGTTGGAAAAGTGGAGAGTCAGCAAAATAGAGGAAAACCACCAATGAGGTGGACTGACACAGTGACTGGAGCAGTGGGCTTACACGTGTCAGAGATGATGAGGATGAGACAGGATTCAGATCTCTTGTTCCTCGGATAGCTATGAGTAATACTTGATTTGACAGCACCTAACAACAGTTAACTTGAACTTTTCCTGAGCTTTATGCTGTTTATAGATGTTTCTGTATCGAAGATGCTGATCTCTAGTGTCTGCTCCCTTGTGAGTTCCCCCTCCCCCCGGCTCATTCTGGTTATATCCTTTTCTGCTATCATGATTCCTATGAAACTTGCTTTCTTTCCTAAGTAAATACTTTTATACTTTTTCCTCTTAAATTTTATCTCTTCCTCAATTCCTCTAACATATATAAATATCTTTTCTGTTGTAATTTGGTTAGGGAATTTGATGAGTGTCTTAGTTCCCCAGTGTCTTAAAACATTTAAACATTTTAAACACCTTGAACTATTTATTTAACGATTTTGTTACTTAATTTATTTGGGGTCAAATCTTGCTCCTATTTTATCTGCTTGTGATGGTGGCCTAATAGCCATCAGAAGAAGTACTGCAATCTGTGGCAGATGGTTTAAATCCACCAGCTGCTCTGCAGGAGAAGGATGGACAGTGTCCTCCCATGTGGTTTGCTATCTCTGAAAACCTTCTGGAGGGTCAGCTGTAGATCAGTTCTGACTTGTCAGCACACATCCACAACTGATTTCATAGTAGACTAATTCATCATGTTTTGTTTTTTTTGAATTTTTTTATTATTACTTTCAAGGAAACTTTACAGAGACCTTGGGTTTCTATTCATTCATTGTTGCACTTTTTGCCCTGCCCACCCATCCCCCCGGTACATTCTTCTCTTTGAAAAGTAAAAGACAAATTCTTTTCTTGTTTTACAGTCTCTTCTCCCAGGTCCACTCCACTATGTAGCCTTCTTTCTGGACTCCTGTCAGGACAATAATACCTAATCACATAGCCCTTTTAAACATTTTTCTCCCTCTTCTGTTTCAGTGCTTCTTGTTGTTGTTGTTGTTACCTGCTGTCGAGTCACTTGCCACTTATAGTGACCCTATGTGCAACAGCCCTAAATTCTGCTCTGTCTTGTGCCAATCACACTGTCTCCAATACACCATTCCAATTACTGAGTCACTGAATCAATCCACCTCATAGAGGGCCTTCCCCTCCTGCACCTGCCTTCCACCCTCCCAAGCATGATGTCCCTCTCCCAAGACCAGTCTCTCCTTACAACATGACCAAAGTATGTCAGACGAAGGCCCCAGAAATTGATGGTATACCAATTGATGTATTTCAAATAACAGATTCTGCCCTAGATGTACTCACCAAGTTGTGTCAAGAAATCTGGAGGACAACCACTTGGCCAACTGACCTGAAGAGATCTATATTTGTTCCCATTCCAAAGAAAAGTGATCCAACAGAGTGTGGAAATTACTGAACAATATCATTGATATCACATGCAAGCAAGATTCTGTAGAAGATAATCCCAAAACGACTGGAACAGCACATCAACAGAGAACTGCCAGAAGTGCAGGCTGGATTTAGAAGAGGTTGTGGTACTAGGGATATTATAGCTAATGTTAGATGGATCTTGGCTGAAAGCAGGGAGTATCAGAGGAATGTCTATCTGTGTTTCATTGATTATGCGAAGGCATTTGACTGTGTGGATCATAACAAACTGTGGCTGATTTTGAGAAGAATTGGAATCCCAGAACACTTTTTTGTCCTAATGCGAAACCTATACTTGGACCAAGAGTCAGTCATCAGAACAGAGCAGGGAAACACTGCATGGTTCAAAACTGGGAAGAATGTATGCCAGGGATGTGTCCTATACCCATACATCTTCAACCTATATGCAGAACAAATTATCCAAGAGGCTGAGCTGTATGATGAGAAGTGTGGCATCAGGATTGGAGGAAGATTCATCAACAATCTACGTTGTGCAGATGACACAACCCTGCTTGCTGAAACTGAGGAGGACCTGAAGTACTTGCTGCAGAAAGCCAAGGACTGCTGCCTTCAATATAGATTGAGGTTCAATATCAAGAAGACAAAGATTCTCACCACTGGACCAATTGGCAGCATCGGGATGGATGGTGAAGAGATTGAGATTGTTCACAGCTTTAGTCTGTTTGGCTCCATAGTCAACAATCTTGACACCAGCAGCCAGGAATTTAAAAGACGTATTGCTATGGGAAAGTTAGGACCTCTCCAAAGTAATGGATAGCAGTGGTGTCACTCTCGAGACTAAGGTGCACCTGATAGAGGCCATGGTCTTTACAATCACTTGCTATGTGTCAGAGAGCTGGACAATAGGGAGGATAGAAAGGAGAAATGATTCCTTTGAGCTGTGGTATTGGAGAACAATATTGAATATACCATGAACTGCTAAGAAAACGAACAGGTTCATCATAGAGAGGGTTAACTCTTTAACTTCCTCATTTCTTCCCTTTGTTTTGGCTTCTCAGCATTCTAGTGTTCTCTACTAGGCCACTCAAAATTGACAGAATGGGCATTTATTTTTAAACTCTCAAGTCTAATTTTTACAAACCAAACACACACAGTAGCCAGAAGAATACTTAAAAATGAAGAAAAAAATGCCACTAAAGTTTGGTGTTTAAGGAAATCTTTGCCAGGTAAATGATGGACCATTCAGGTAGAACCATAACCCACACAAAAAAAGTTTATAGTCTTCATCCTCTAAAAAAAATATGTTGTTGTTGTTATGTGCCGT
>NW_006399754.1:1897635-1910932 GCF_000299155.1 Elephantulus edwardii
CCTCATTGCATACTCCTACGATAAAAATAATGCCCTAAAAGATAATACTTTTAGAATAGTCTAAAAGAAAAAAACTAAATCTACTGTCTTTTATATGCTGAAAGAACTATATGTGCTATATTTCTTTCTCTCTCATGGATTCAGACCACTACACTACTGTTATGTTATTGTGTACTGGAGAGTTGGAGTCAACTCAACTGACCCTCCAGGTGAGTCCCCTGCCCCCCCCAGATATTACCATTGAGTTTCACCTGACTCGTAGCTGGCCTATCATTGGGTTTCTGAGGCTGTAAATCACACAGGAAAAATGTGCCCATTTTCTCCCTTTGGAGTCACTGGTAGATTCAAACTGATGGGCAGCCTTCGGTTAGTGACACTAACCCCTCTGGAGTGTGCTACCAGAACTCCCTAATAAAGAGATAGAAATTATGAAAAAGGACCAAATAGAAATTCTGAAAAACACAGTTACTGAAATGAAACATTAACTAGATCAATGCAAGAGCAGATTGGAGTAGGAAAAAGAAAGAATTGGTGAACTCAATAATACAATTGAAATTATTCATCAGAGGAGCAGAAAATATGAGATGGCTGTGGGGAAAGAAACATTAGGTTCTTCTGGAATAGCATCACACATCCAGCTTAGTTTCTATGGGGAAACTCAGAAGAAAGAGAAAAGGGGGGAGGGAAACCAATAATGGTTGAAAACTTGATCAAAGATCAAAGTCTGGGCATCCAGGAAGCTCAAAGAACTAACTCATAAGGCAAAAGTCATAATATTGTAAGCTCACAACAGACAAAAAAGGCCTTGGGACCAGCAGGAGAGAAATGGTTCTTCACATACTAGAGATCCTTAGTAATTTTGATAGGTAGTTCTCATTAGAACTGTGGACTAGAAGGCAGTGAGATGGTTATAATGTGATAAACTGAAAGAAAAAATAGTCCCAAGTCATTGTCAAATAACTAGAAAAACAGTTACAAAAACAGAAGAAATTAAGATAAGCAAAGGTTGAAAAGATTGGCTAAATTGGCTTATTCTACAAAGATTGATATAAAGGATTTTTTCAGTCTAAAATAAGAATACAGTGGACAGTAATCAGAGAGCAGGACAGTGACAGAAGAAGAATTGATGTCTTTGAGTTGTGATATTGGAGAAGAGTACTGAATATCCCATGGACTGACGAAAAAACAAACATAGTCCTGGAAAGGGTACAGCCAGAGTGTTCCTTGAAATCATGGATGACAAAGCTTCATCTTTCATACTTTGGACTTGTTGCTAGGCAAGGCTATTCCTGGGAAAAGGCCATTGTGCTTGGAAAGATGGAGGATCAGCGAAGGAGAGGAAGAAATGGATCGACACAGTGACTTCAGCAGTGGGTTCTAGTGTCTGAGAGATGATGAAGATGGCACAGGATAGGGCAGGGTTCAGGTTGGCTGTTGACAGAGTTGCTATGAGTCATACATACTTGACTCAAAGGCACCTAAGAACAGACAGTAACTTAGAGCAATATAAGGAAATGAAGAATATTGGTGAAGGTAACTACGTAAGTATATCCAAGAGTAGTGTGGTTTTTTTCATTTTTAACTTTTTTGAAGGTTAGACCAGGCTGCTCCTTGGAGGCAATGATTCTGAAGTTTCGAAGAGGGATGTCCTGCTTGGGAAGGTGGAGAGAGCACAAGAGAGGAAAAGTGCCTTGGGGTAATGTAGGTAGGTGTATCAGAGACAATAAGATTGGCACAGGTTAAAGCAGGGTGTAGGACTGTTGTACATAGGGCTGCAGTGAGTCGCAGGTGACTCAGCAGCCCATAACAACAACAACAACATATATTTTAAAAGAATAATGCACAAAATCATTGTAAATATGTATTTACAGGCACATAACTGTATAAATATGTGATTTGTGACAGTAGCAACATAAATGGTGTGGGTCCAATATGAGCAGAGGTTTTAGATTAGTAATAACTTCAACTAAAGTACCAAAAATTAAGATGTTATTTGTAATCACTATGGAAAATACTAAGGAAATTACTAAATCTGTAGTAAAAGAATGAATTTTCAAATCAGTAATGTTTTATGTAGAGAGGAAGAACAGACTAAACTTAATGCTAAAAGAAGGAAGGAAATAATAAAATTGGCATGGAGATAGAGTAGAAAAACAGTAGACTCAGTGAATCCAGTAATTGGTTATCTGAGAAGGTCCACAGAATTGACAGACCTCTAGCTTGACTTAAAAAAAAAGTGAAAAAACTCCATTAACTGAAATTAGAAATGAAGGTGGAGATAGAACTACTGCCCTTAATGAATAAAGGGAGCCCTAGTGGTGTAGTGGCTTGCTGTTAAGGAGTTGTGCTTCCAGTTCAATATTTATTACACAGTCCCTTCCTGTGCAACTTTCAGCCTCTGATAACACCCTAAAGGGCCAGCTATGAATTGATTCCAACTCTTCCAACTCTACAGCACACAATAACAACAGTGGTGTAGTGGGTAATGGGTTGTTAACCAAAATGTTAATGGATTGAATCTACCAGCTGCTTCTGTAGTGAAAGATGAGGTGGTCTATTCTCATTAAGATTTACACCTTTAGAAACCAAATGGAGGGTCACCATGAGTCAGAATTGACCCAACACCAATACGTTTTGTTCTTGTTGCAGTTTTTTATTGCAATAAAAAGGATTTTGAGAGACTACGTGGGCTGGGCATTTGTATGCCAAAAATTAGATAACTTAGATAAAATGGGGAGGGAGGGAATCGCAGACGTAAATTAACTCAAGAAGAGACAGGATATTTGAACAAGAGATTGAATTCATAATCTGAAAAGATCATGACCAGACAGACTTAATGATGGCATTCTACCAAACATTTAAAGAGCATCAACCATAGGAAGCTCTGGTGGCCTAGTGGCAAGAAGCTGCACTGTAATCCCAGAGGTGCACAGTTCAAATCCACCAGATGCTCTGCTGGAGAAGGAGGGACAATCTCCTCCTGTACCAGTCAGATTCAATTTGACAGTACATACACACAAAAATAATAAAATAAAATAAATGAAAAAAAATTATTTCAGTGTGTGTGTGTGTACCGTCAGATCAGATCTGACTGGTACAGGTGGAAATTGTCTCTTCTTTTTCAGCAGAGCATCTGGTGGATTCGAACCGAGCGCCTCTGGGATTGCAGTGCAGCTTCTTGGCCACTATGAAATAAAAATATTTTTTTTAAAAAAAAAAAAGAACATCAACCTAATCCTTCTCAGACTTACAAAAAAAACTGAAGAGGGAAGACTCTTGAGACTACTGTATATTATATACTACAGTAAATTTTACTTAATGTATTAAAGAATAAAAAAGTCATTAACACTCATTTAAATCAATAAATTTTAGTGTTTTAAGCACTAACATACTGACTTGTTGTTAAGTGCCATCGAGTCACAGGCGACTCATAGCGACCCTATGAAGGAGAGTCTCAGTGCTTGGGTGCCTTTCTTCCTCTCTCCAGGTTCATAGGGTTTCCGGAGGCAAGCTGTTAACGGAAGTGGATGCCACTCCTCAACTCAAAAAATTATCATTTTCTCAAGAATATCTCTTAGATTTTCCTTTTGGATTCTATTAATGGAGATAGAGAATATGAATGAAATAGGAGAAACAAAGAAGATTCCTTTGTTCCTTCTTAAATCTAATTCGTAGGTTATTAGCTTACAAAGTGTTGCTTTTCCCAATTTTATACTTAGTTAATTCACTTAAGGAGTTGTTTCTATATTCTAGCATTCTACAGTATGACAATATAGATAATCAGATAGGTACGGCTGCCTTTTTTAGGAATAGCCTCTTTCCTGATACCTGATCCACAGACCTAGAACTTACCAATTTTTACAGGCATGTTTGCGTTTATACATATGCATGTATGTGTATATACACATAGTTAAAATTATATTAACTGGTACACTTTTGAAGATTTTTGTTTTCTTGATGTTGAGGTGTGATTGATTCTAAAGCCTAGTCTTTTAACTTTGTAGGTAAGTGCTTCACATCTTTGTTTTTAGCAAGGACAGTTATGTCGTAGGTGTAGCGTCCTAGACCATTTCTACAGCTGTAAATCTACAGAAGCGCACTGCTCATCTTTCTAGCTTACAATGCCTGGGGGTGTTCAAACCATTGAATTCTCCATAAGAGGTCAAGGTTTTTAACCACTACACCACCAAGTTCTTTCCACATTCTGTAGAAAGAATGAAATCAATATACTCAGTCTTCATCTTAAAACAACATGGCAAGCCTGTGGGAGACAAAAGAAAAAAAAATAGACATTAATGCTTCAGAAGAAATCTACCTACTTTCTTATTGTAGACTTCTGACAGTTCTTTTTGCAGCATTTGCTGTGCTGCAAGCAGGATCATCCTCTGTTTCACTGCCCTGCTTAATTACAAGCCTTCATTGCCCTAAAATGACATACAAGAACCCTAACACGATCCCTTCTGTACCTCTTCATCCATGTTTCTCACTTGTCTCTTTTATTGCTGGTTCCATGCTCCAGCCACACAGAACCACAAAACTTTTGCCTCATTTAACATAACAGAATATATTGATGATGTTTCCATTCCCGAAGCTATTCTGTGCACCTAAAAGAAATTCATTATTCTTGCCTTGAGAGTCTTCAGGACTCAACTTAAATCTTGCATTCTCAAAAAGAATTATACATTTTCTTCTTTTCCCTTGGAAAGCCTCCAGATAAGTTCCTACCACCAACATTTTAGTTATTAACTGAGTGCTTAACTGTTGCACCATTAGGAGCCCTTTTTAGTCAATTTCAAATGTTTTAAAGGAAGTATAGGAATAAGGTAAACATAAGAAAGCATGCTTTTAAAGTTACAGTGATTAGAAGAAAACATATTTCCAAAGCTGCTTTAGCCAGCATTGATAGTGATATAAATGGTGGGTCAGAGGAATAAATCATTTGCTGGAGATAGTTCCAGTTTTGTAAAATGTACTTGCTATCTGTCTGGGAATTTTTTTCTTTTTCCAAGATGAATTGTAGGTATATTAAAGAATTAAATGGGAATCAGTTAAATTATATCAAAACCGGAAGAAAAGAAAGAAACTCAAACTCACACCAATCAGTCAACTTATAGTCAGACTCTGTTGGGTTTCTCAGGCTGTAAATCGTAATGAAAAGCATCTGCCCATTTTCTCTTGAGGAACCGCTTGGTGGATTCAGCCTATAGTGACAGGTGGCCTTTTGGTTAGCAGCACACCACCACCAGACAGCTGTTTTATTTGCCAAGCAAAGCTACAAAGTAGTCATGTTAAGAATAATTTGGGCCAAATAAGAACACCCCACATTAATTTAGGACTCTTAACCTGAAAAGGTGGTTGTGCTACTACCTATGGGGAAAAGTCCTTTCATAATCAAAAGTCCTTTATTCATCAGGAATGCAGCTTTGTATTCCTGTAAAGCTCCATTGTACCCAGAGAAAATTACTTGGTAAACTATATCAGAAGACCTCTAATGCTATAATTCAACTGTTTTATGCTGTTACTCCAAAGGTTACACATCTCCCTCAGTTTGAACCCATCACCCACTCTTCTGGAGAAGGATGGGAATGTACTCCTCTTAAGATTTACAGGCTCAGAAACCTTGTGGAGGGTCACTGTAAGTCATAATTGACTTATTGGAGTTGAGTTTGAAGAGAAAATATGGAGTAATATTTCTCAAACGTCCAGATCAATGTTGTCTGTTCTGTAAGCTATGGAATTTTAAATATTATTAATTATAAAAGTAAAAACAGATAAAATTCTAATAATGCATTTAACTCAGTATATAACAATATTTCAGTTTAATAATTTAAAAATTAAGGATATGTTCTCATTTTTTATACTTTTTTTATACTTTTATAATGAAAAAATGACTTAAAGTGATGGAATCCATTTAACACATTCTCAAATGTAAGTTGAGGTGATGTTTTAACTCAAGTATACATAATGAGTTTTTATTTAGGAAATATAGTATTTAGGAAAATGTAAGGTGTGCCAGATACAGGCCATGGTCTTTGTAATTACTTGCTGTGCATCAGAGAGCTGGACAATGTCTAGGGATGTTAGGAGACTTGATGCCTTTGAGCTTTGGTGTTGGAGAAGAGTAGTGAATATACCATGGACTGCTAGGAAAACAAACAGGTTTGTCCTAGAGAGGGTGAAGCCAGGCTGCTCTTTGGAAGCAAGGATTTTTGAAGCTCCGTTTGACATATTTGGGCATGTTGCAAGATGGGATCAGTGCTTGAAGAAGGGATGTCGTGCTTGGGAAGGTGGAGGGACAGCATAGGAGAGGAAGACCCTCAGTGAGATGGATTGATTCCGTCACTAGGGTAATGGGGATAGGCGTGTCGGAGACAATGGATAGAGCAGGGTTTAGGGCTGTTGTACATAGGGTTGCTATGAGTCACAGGAGACTCAACTGGCACATAACACCAACATTTGGAACTTGACTGAGCACATAAATTATCTAAATATTAATATAACTTGAGTCTTTGTTTCAAAGTAAAGTTTATTTATTGACTTCACAAAGGAAAATTTGCCTCTATTTGTTTTATTCCTCTTACTTTGGCTGAAATCTGATCTCCAGAAAAATGAAGTAATACTTTTTTAGGAAGTCCACATTATAGATGTGTAATCTTTTTAAAACCTAGTCTCATAAGGTTGAATAACTCCTATAACTCATATTTCTTCTCTTTATTTCAATCAAGATTTACTATTTTTATATAGTGATACACTGTATTGTTATTTTGATGAATTCTTCTTCTCATTTTAAGGTTATTCTGGTACAAGTTAACCCAGGGGAAGCATTTACAATAAGAAGAGAAGATGGACAGTTTCAGTGCATTACAGGTAAGAACACTCAAAAGAAAAATCTCTGCCTCACCACTATTACAGTAGACACTCTAGTGGCAAATGAGTTCAACATGGGCTGTTTACCTAAATGTCTATAGTTCCAACCCATGAGCCACGTTGCGGGAGGAAGAAGAGGCAGTCTGCTAGTGAAGCTTTTCGACTTCAAAACTCTCCTGTCAGGTCACTATGAGTTGAAATCAAGTCAGCTGCAGAAGTTACCATCACTCTAAAACATAAGTTCCAGCCTTATGACTTAACTATCACAACAGAGATTGAATTCGTCCTTTCGGTTTCTTAATTACTCTACAGTCATTTTATTTATGTTACCCCCTGCTGAAAACTTTTTGTTGAGTCTAGTTCATGTTCCTTAGTCCTTCAAAAGATTATTTCACCTTTCTTGTCTTACTTCTCACTTCTCTTTCAGTATTATTAGGTTGGCTTAATCACAATCTCTTGAACCTTTTCTTATTAGGGTATTTTAATGATACAAGCAAAAATATTGATGATTATTTAACTAGTGGTAAGAAGATGCACTGCAATTCTGAAAGCACACAGTTTGAATCCACTAGCTGCTCCATGGGAGAAGGATGGGGAGTCTCCTTTGTGCAGTTAACTGCCTCTGAAAACCCACTGGAGGGTTCCAACTCAGTGGTACACAGCAGCAGCAAATAGGATGTTAGGGTAGTTCATGAGGGGACTGTGACATAGTCCATAGGGAATCATGCTACTTACTTAAAAACCTCTCTTCTTCCCATGTAATTTAGAACCTTGGAAACTTACTGGAGAGTCTGCTATGAGTTGTTTCTGACTGAAAAGCAATGAGTTAATAAGTAATGAGTAAACATCAATTAAGTTAATAATTAAACACATGGTACCTGGAACCAACTCTGACATTGTTTTATTAGTTAGGTTTGGGGGGTTTTTTTAGGCAATTAGGGATTATTTCTCCAGCTCATCTTAATGTGTCACAATATGTGTGTATCTATCATGTGCAACTTGAAAACATAATTTTAGCAAAAGGATTATTATTAAACTCTACCCTTTTTTGGACCTCTGGTGGTACAGTAGTTAAAAGATTCATTGCTAACTGAAAGATCTGCAGTTTGAAGCAGCAAGGCTGCCTTGTAAAGTTTACAGCCTTTCAAATCTTTGGACTCCCATCGAGTTGCTGTGTGTGAGAATCAGTTCAGTGGGAGTATGTTTGAGATTTGTTTGTTTGTTTGTTTGATGCCTTTTTGGACATCGTTTCTTTCTGCAATAACAGAACATAACAAGTATAATGGACATAGAATCCCTAGTTAAACGTTGCTCATGGTGACACCAGATCTTCATTGTGATGATTTAATTACTGCATGGTTTCTCTCCATAGTTGCTTTTTTCCACAAAAATGAGGACTTAAGTTCTTTATTCATTCATCAAATCAGTATTCAGTAAGAAACAAAAATGAATAAGCACATACTCTGTATTTTCTTTAGCCCATTTGACGGACTTATGGAACTTTATGAGAAGATGAAATAAAATTTTGTTACTACACCATCATATATATTCGTACACACCTTGTCTCCTGTTGAGACAATCTCATCTTTCTGTGATTTTTATTAAATAGCTATGATAAAAATAAGTAATTTTATAGTTTTTATGTGAAAAATGAAGTACAAGATACTTCATTGGTATACATTATTAGTCACAGTTCCTTTTTGTACTGACTGGTTTTATTAAGATAATTAATATTGAGAGCTCTGATGTCCTAGTGGCATGAAGCTGCACTGCAATCCTTAAGGCACATGGTTTGAATCCACTAGATGCTTCACTGGAGGAGGGCAGTCTTCTCCTGTCAGTTGGATCCGATACGACAGTACACAAGTGAAAAAAAAACAAAAAACCAACCACCAAGCAACAAAAAGATAATTAATAAATAAGTGAGACTCTCTCTCTTCCTATAATTCAGTCCTAGAGCCACTAAACAGAGCAATATTGTGTGCATTAGTGACAGTAAGGGAGGTGAGCTGTCATGTTTCAAAGTGGATCGCCAGGGCCCAAATTGGGTGAGAAATTTATCTCAGAATAGCCTGGTAGAGGAAATCAGAGTTCGAGAGAGTGGAGGGAGTTCACACAGGAAAGTGTCCAGGTAGAAATTCAGAGTTTGTACCAGTTAATGGACAGGAAGTTCTTGTACTCAGTGGTAAGGAGGCTGTCTGCCAACCCAAAAGCAAGTAGTTCAAATCTACCAGCGGCTCGACAAGAAAAAGATGGGCAAGATGAGGTAGACTTCCACGTTGGGAAGATCAGTGCAGATGAGGAGACAGAATGGGGCTAGCAAAAATCTGTTACAGAAAGGAATGGTGACGTAGATGGGTAATTGAATCTCATTACATTCACAGGAGATTAACTGAATAAATAGCTCTGTTACAGATTAGGGAGCGCTGGTGGCCCAGTGGTAAGAAGCTACTCTGCAATCTCGAAGGCACACAGTTCTAGGCCACCAGCAGCTCCACGGAAGAAGGATGGGCAGTCTCCTCTTGTGCAATTAACTGCCTCTGAAAACCCAACAGAGGGTCAGCTATGAGTTAGTTCCTACTCTACAGTATACAAAAACATTACAGATTATGAGAGCCAGGTTTCTTACTGTTGGAGACAGAAATATGGTAAGGGGAAAAAATACTGAATTAATCTTGTGTTGGTTGGGTTGAAATTGGAGGAATTGTTACGAATTCCGTTTTCTTTTTTTATTTTCTTATTTTGTTTGTGTGAACCATCAAATCAGATCTGACTGGTACAGAAGGAGATTTCCCCTGCTTCTCCAGAAGAGCATTTGGTGGATTCAAACCGCATACCTCTGGGATTGCAGTGCAACATCTGATAGATTCGAACCACATACCTCTGGGATTGCAGTGCAGCTTCTTGCCACTAGGCCACCAGAGCTCCCTAGTTTTCCATAAGAAAAAATAAAGCAGTAACAGCTGATGTGTGTGTATATATGCATACTTATATTTCTTAGCCTTGTCCCCTGAGAGGAGCAGCACCCTAATAGTAATGAACACACCTCGTACTCAGATCTTGCCTGTTAAGTACCATTCTTTCTTCAGAGAACTGACTCGTTAAAGAAACTGCTGATTGTAGGTATGGGGTATAGAAGATTTGAGATGAGACTGGAACATATTTTTATTCCACACAGAAGGAAACGGCTCAAAAAAAAATGAGGAATGTGTCAAAAGAACACAGAAACCAGGTTAAAGGGTCTTCTAGCGCTAATAGGCAGATTTTATACATCAAAAGTATGATAGAAATGGATAAAAACTCATTGAATAAAATGAGAATCTATGATTTCATGCAGATATAAATAGCTATATGAATAAATTAACATTTTCATGAGGAAAGTAGCTGTAGTTTCAGAAAGCTTCCCCACAACATATTTCTTTATTAAAGGCAAGAAAAGAAAAAGGATCTTTACATTGGAGAAAAGTGCCAGATAACTATAAAATAATCAAAATTATATGTCACTTGATAAATGCATTCAAAGAAACATGACTTGTTTGTTTTTCCCAAAAATGCATAAGGTAAAAATAAACACCAGGAACACTACTGTTGTTATTAGGTGCCAGCCAGTTGACTACCACTTCCAGCAACCCTGGGAACAACACATATGACCCTTGTACCATCCTCACTGCGTCTGATATGCTTGAGTCCATTCTTGCAGTCATTCTGTCAGTCCTTCTTATTGATCATTTTCTCCGACTTTCCATTTGGCCAGCATGATCTCTAAGGATTAAATCCTGCTAACAACATCCTCAACGTATGTGAAGCAAAATCTCACCATCCTTACCTTCTAGAAGCACGCTGATTACACTTCCTCCAAGACAGACGTGTTCTTTTGGCAGTCCATGGAATAGTCAGTACTCTTCTCTAGTACCACAATTCAAAGGCATCAATAAGTTTCCTATCTTCTTCATTCATTGTCCAACTTTCAGATTCCTAGGAAGCAATTGAAAATATCAAGACTTGGATCAGACACTCTCTAGTTTTTAAACTGACTTTGTTGCTCTTGAGCACTTTGGAGAGATTCTTGACTATGTATTTTCCCAGTACAGAATATTTTTTTTATTTCTAAACTCCTGCTGCAATAGATATTGATCAAGGATTCAAGTAAAATCAAGTCCTTGACAACTTCCATCTTTTCCCCATCTGTCCCCATGTTGTTTTTTGGTCCAGTGTGAAGATTTTTGTTTTCTTGATCTTGAGATGTAGTCCTTATTAAAGGCTGTAGTCTTTCATCTTGATCTTCTGCAGTAAGTACTTCTCTTATTTTCTGCTAGGAAAGTCTTCTTCACTTTCTGCAAGTATGGTTGTGTCATCTGCACAACACAGGTTGTTGATGAGTTTTCCTCCAGTTATGATGCTACACTGGTCTTTGTATAGCCCAGCTTCCTGAATGATTTGTTCAGCATACAGACTGAAGAGGTATGGAGAAAGAATACAGATCTGTTATATGCCTTTCTGGTTTTAAGCCATGCTTTGTTCCCTTACTTTTCTGGATACCTGCTTTGTGGTCTATGTAGATGTTTCAGATGAGCACAGTCAAGGAAGCACTAGATGTTTCAGATGAGCACAGTCAAGGAAGCACTAGATGTTTCAGATGAGCACAGTCAAGGAAGCACTAGACAAACCCATATCAAGAGACAGTCTATGAAATAATTCACCTTCAGAATTTTCCAAAATGAAAGTGGTAGGGACTGAGGAATTGTTCAGACTGAAAGAGAGTAAAGAAGCATGATAGCCACTAAATATGTGTGATTCTGAAATGTATGCATGCATTTGTTAGATGGTAATAAGTGAATCTTAAATGGTTTTTTAAAATTCATTTTAATGAAAGTTTACAGAAACTTTGGATTTCTAATCATTCGTTCATTGTTGCGCTTTTGTCCCTGCCCATCCCCCCAGTTCATGTTTTTTGAAAAGTGAAAGTCTTTCATTGTTATATAATCCCTCCCCCAAGTCCACTCCACTATGCAGCCTTCCTTCTGAACTCCTGTCATGACAGTACCTAAAAATCTAGCCCTTTTAAACAGTTCTCTCCCTCATCTGTTTCAATGCAGTATACATTATTTGTCCCCTCTTTCTCAGTCTCCCCTTAACCCCAATGTCAGTCCCGTTTTACAACAGTGATGCTATGCAGTATTTGTCCTTTTATGACTGAGATATTTCATTCAGCATAATGTCCTCCCGGGTCACCCATTTTGTACAATATTTTATGAGTTCCTTGTTTTTCAATGCAGCATAGAATTCCATTGTGTGAATGAATATGCCATAGCTTCTCTATCCATGTGTTTGTTGATGGGCACTTGGGTTGTTTCCACTCTTTGCCGTTGTGAACAAAGCCGTGATAAGCATGAGTATGCATGTATCTATCTGGGTGGCAGTTATGATTTCTTTGGGGTATATATTCCCAGTAGTAGAATTGCTGGGTCAAATGGTTCTATTTGCAACTTTTTGAGAAAGCTCCATTCTGTCTTCATAGTGGTTGCACCATTTTATACTCCCACCATCAGTGAATAAGGGCTCCCAGTTCCTCCACAACCTCTCTAGCATTTGTTGTTTGCTGTTCTGTTAAATTTTGCTACTCTTACTGGGGTGAGATGATAGTTGTTTTGGGGTATTTTTTTTATTATTATTAAATGGTATTAAGGCACCATTACTGATTTGCAGATTTCATGATTGTGTTTTAGTTATTTAGGAGAATGCCCTTGTTTGGAAGGGAGGAGGAAATCATTAAAATATTGAAGAGGTAATGGACCATCTTGGCATGGTACATCCATTGGTTTGAACCCACCACCTGCTCCAAGAGATAAAGATAAGAAATCTCATCTCAATGATCATTGAGCCAGTTCCATCTCAGAGCAATCCTCCATCTGGTTTCTGAGACTATAATCTTTCTTGGAAGAGACTTCCTTTCTTGGACCATTGGAGCTGCACTGCCCCCATAGGATGTGCCTCTCGAATAGAATAAGAGCTAAAAAAAAAAAAAGACAGAAAACTGTTGGATCCCATTTGCAAAACAGAAAACAAATGAAGTCTTATACTGCAAAAATACAGAATTGAAAGTTAAAATATAAGATTGTTCATTGGTTTGATGGTATCCTTTTAACAAGTTTAAAAGATGTATTAGCAAACTTTGGCTATGCCCCTTGCAAAGTAAACAGACAGAAAACTCTATAAATACTTGAAACATAGTTAACGTGGAAAGAACTGTGACTTGAAAGACATTGTTCCTTACACCTCTAGAGGGCAGAATTTAGCTCAGTAGCTCAAGCTGACTCACGGCTTTATAAAAGTGCAATTATGCTGAGTGAGGTATCTCAGTCACAAAGGGACAAATGCTATATGGTGCCACTGTTGTAGAATGAGGCTGGCATTGGGGTGGGGGTAAGAC
>NW_006399754.1:1911272-1926126 GCF_000299155.1 Elephantulus edwardii
TTTAAAAAAAAAGGTGCAATTAATTGTTCCTTTGTTTTGCCCCAGTCCTGTCATATATGTTCATGCATTGGTTGGAGGATAAACAGTAATTTAAGCATAGAAGGGGATGTTGATTAAGTAAACATTAGCGTTCATTCAATCTGAATGATGCTGAGCAAAGCATTCAAGAGGCTGGACTTTATGTAGAAGTGTGTGGCATGTTGATTGGAAGATTTATAAGCAACCTGCGTTATGCAGATGATACATCCTTGCTTGCTGAAAATCATGCACTTGAAGCACTTGCTGTAGAAGAAGATCAAGGACTACAGCCTTCAATGTGGATTCCATCTAAACATGAAGAAAACAACAAATATCCTCACCACTGGACCAATATGCAACATCGTGATAGATGGAGAAAAGATTGGAACTGTCAACAGCTTTATTTTACTTGGATCTATAATCACTACCCTTAGTACTAGTAGTCAGGAGATTAGGACATATTTAACATTGGGAAAGTCTGCTGTCAGGAACCTCTACGTCTTAAAGAGCAGTGATGTCAGCTTAAACACGGAAGTGCATGTGATTCAAGCTGTAGTCTTTACAATCACTTGCTATGCATCTGAGAGCTATACGGTGAATAAGGATGACAGAAAAGTCATCGATACCTTTGAGTTGTGGTGTTGGGAAGAATGCTGAATATCCCAAGGAATGCCAAAACAACAAATGTATCTTAGAGAAAGTGCAGCCAGAATGTTCTTTGCCGGAAAGGATGGCAAAGTTTTGTCTCACATATTTGGACTGTGTGGTTGGTAGAGGCTTTTCCTTCGAAAGGGACATCATGTTTGGAAAGGTGGAGCTGGATTGAACAGGGACTGTGGCACAGTGGATTCAAGTGTGTTGGCAGCAGTAAAGATGGTACAGGGTAGATAGAACAGGGTTCACATCTTTGTCAGTAGAGTCACTGTGAGTCGTAGTCGACTCAAATTCCCCAAAAACAACAACATTCATTCTGACTGAAGATTTTGTGATTCTAAAATAATCTGCTAATTATACTCAGATTTCTTCAGTTAATTGTAGGAGTAAGTGCTCTGAATGAGATTTTTAAATTTAACAAGTGTATCTGTGCACAGGCACATTTCATAAAGTAATAGCACTAATAAACAGTTATTGCTCATGGTAGACCTGTAAATAGAATGGCAACTAGTTAATTATTACCTTATTCTTGATGAAATAAAACAGGAGAGAAACCTAAAACTAAGCTTCTGAATGGGGCAGAAGCAGCCATGCTATCTTTATATAAAATCTTACTTAGCTTAAGTGTTCTACGAATATTCTAGTTCTCTTATATTATATTGTTACCTTGATGACAATAATTGTCTCTTTTTTCTCCTTTGTGTATGCTAAAATAGTATCTTTACTTAGTAGACATCATATCAATATTAAGTGTTTTAAGCACTTAGTTACATTTTTTTTTTTTGCTTAGGGTTGTTTTAGTGCCTTAGAATCTTTATTATGATCAATAGATAAAGTATTTAAGTTATATAGAAATCTTCATTTAAATGTGTATGTCATGAGCCATTAATATCCTTTTAAAGCTGATTCTTTGACCAACTCTTTAATTTCTTTTTATGTTCTTATGATTTGGCTCTTGTGTGTAGAAAATGTTTTAGAAGTTAATGCAAGTTTGTTCCTTCCTTCTCATTCATTCGTTGCTGTCAAGTTGGAACTACCACATAGCAGCAGACCCTCCAGTGGATTTTCAGAGACTGTCAGTTACATGGGAAGAGATTGCCCATCTTTCTCCCATGGAATAGCTGATGTATTTGAACTCCCTGTCATTGGTTAGGCAGTGCAGTTTCTTACCTCCTAGTCCACCAGAGGTCAACTCAGACACCTTTGATCTCTAGTTGGAACTGACACATAACTGATTATCCATTGGCTTTCTGGGGTAATAAATCACCTTAGAGGAGATTGCCTCTCTTCCTCCTTCATCTTCACTAGAGGGTCAAACCACTAGAGAGGTGAGGCCTTTGGGTTAGTAATGTAACTCCCTATGGATAGCCACCAGAGATCCAATTGGGAAGCCAAGAACATAATTTATGCCAGAGTCGGCTGATTCTGAGGCACTTCACCCTCTAGAATCAATATAGCTTCAACCTGTAAGTGATGTTGGGTCCTTAAAACCCCAGGTGTCCTTGCCCATCTTATTGGTGCTTTCTCACTATTTTCATTGTCACTGTCACTTTGCCTTCTGTCATTTGGGGACTTTACTTAGCCTTTATTGCTTTCTTTCACTTTATTCAGGATCTAGCATCACCACTGCTCATGAAGCAGACAATGTCACTGTCTCTGTTCTCATTTTTCTTCTTTTGAGTACTACTGTTGTTCACCCGTTTTGATTCCTCCTGCCAGTGTAAGAGGTTTTGAATTGAAGGGAAGGTTTGTCCTCAGGACTGTAGTCTCAGGGGACATCATGGAAAGCTGGTATCGTCTGCAAAAATAATGTTCTACATCCTGTTTTGGTGATTAACGGCTAGGGTCTTGGGTTTTTACATGAGCTATGTAAGGTGTAACTATTGGTCTTTCCCTCACTGAAATAAAGAAGAGGAGAGAAAACTAGAGACTTTTTTAATCCTAAAAGTAAATTAACCAAATAAACGTCAATCTCGATGACCTTGAGGTAAGATCCTCAATACTGGTACCCATTCCTGGATCACAACAGGAGGTTACTGAGAAAGTGGACAAAAAATGTAGAATAAAACAAATTTTTAATTATACTAGTTTATTTACAAAATTCTGATACATTGTTTTCTAGAACAGATTCTTCCAATTTCCCTCATCTTCCATCAAAATGAACATCAAAATCATTAAAAAAGAAAAAAAGACTACCTTAAAGGTTTAATAGAGACAGGAACTTTTTTATTTATATTTTTTTTCTTTCCTTTTTGTGTACCATCAAATTGGATCCACCTGACACAGGAGAAGATTGCCCCTCCTTCTCTAGTGGAGCATCTGGTGGATTTGAACTGCATGCCTTTGGGATTGCAGCACAGCTTCTTTCCATTAGAACACTAGAGCTCCAAGACAGGAACTTTTGAGAATTTAACCCTTTTATATATTACTAACAAAGTCTTAAAACGTAAGTTTTATTAGAATGGTTTAGAATACTAGTTTTGAAAACTAATAAGTCCTGTTTGTTGAAATGAATCCTAATGGATCATTGTCTTCATAAAGTCAGCCCATTTCGGATTAAGTGAATGACTGTGACTCTTTCTTTAGTGCAGTGGCCTCAGGTTGAACCTAAAAATGGTTAAATTAAATGTTACTTGTCCAGAAAAACCAAGATTTTGTTAAAATTACAACATTTATGCTAATAAGAAAAATAATAGGCAAATGCAATTGTGTCACCGGTTTCTAGTGAATAAAATGTCCTTGTTGAAGTTGCTCTCTCAGAAGTAGAAATTCTAATTATAATGAGTTGTTAAAATAAGTGACAAAAATCTTCAGTAATTTTTTTATTAGCAAATGATGACAAAAGGAAATTAAGACCTAGAAATGTGTCATATTAACAATAAATATTCTTATACTTATTGCATTCTTTCGCTTACTGTATTTGTTAGTGAACTATTCTATGTGGGCATTGATCCTGCTATAGGATCCAAACTTTGTTGTTAGTTGACCTCCCTAAGTATTGTTTTATTAAATAGGTAGAATTTTTTTATTACTAAATTTTATTAGTTTTAATGAACATTTACAGATATTTTGGGTTTTCATTCATTGTTGCACTGTTTTCTCTACCCTCCTCCCCAGTTCGTTCTTCTCCCCCCCGCCCCGCCCCAAATGTCTGTTTTAATTGTCCAATTGCCACAGTGCTTGTCAAAGCCGGTTCTGATTAATCTCTTTTGTCAGTGTATCCTTTGCCATTCCCTATCACTCCTCCCTGAGAGAGACTTCACCCTGATTCATAAGGAAAAGGGGATGGCATATTCTCTTTGCTACTTCCTGCTGAAAAGGGACGCTGTGGGTTTCAGGGTGAAGATCTTCTCTCACTACTCTAAAGGGCCCCTTTGGAAGTAGGAAACACATAAACTATTATGGAGATTGATTTTGGAATTTAGATGCACTGTTATCAGTTGTGCTTAGCTGTACATGTTCATATCTTTGAAGATGTGTCATGGAGGTGTTGCAGCCTAGAAGACACAAATTTAACTAACAAGTTAAAAGTACATGAGTCAAAAATTAAAAAGCAATAATATTCCGAGTAGAGGTTCTAATAGTGGCACAAATCAAGTTACAGAGGGAAGGTGGTTCTTACAATAAAAGGCCTATAGACTAGCACTTTCTCTATTATAGTGTAGAGGTCAGGAACCACAAGATGTAGAGGCTCAGCTATGTCATTTATGGTTCTTAAGTCCTGGAGCAAATTCCATCTACCACTGGGTTGTTTTACAACTTGGAAGTTCGCATGCAAGGTCAAGGTAGAGGTGAAGTAAGGCACTGCTTATGAGGTTTTCCGTCAGTTCCAACAACTAAGAAATAGTGAGAAGAGTTGGGACCTCAGAAGGCTTTTAGGACCAATTAGTAGGCTCTGTGTCCAGGAGAAAACGAATATACTTACCATTAATGTTAATGCTCACCCACAGCTCTTCTGGGAGGATCTAAATCGTTAAATAGGTAGAATTTTTAATGTAACTTGCTCATTTTCGATGTGATTCTCTTACAAGTGACTCTGTCTTCCTTTTAAGAAAAGAAACCACTTATTAAACAAGACAAGAGCTAGTAAACAAGGAAAATAGGAAAACAAATTGATTTAGGATAGAAAAACAGATTCATTTTAAAGGTGAGAAGAAGAGAAGTTTGCATCTTTTTAATATTTGTTATATGCCATCCAGTTGATTACAACTCATAGCGACCCTATGTACAACAGCTCTGAAGCCTGCCCTGCCCTGTTCTGAGCCAGTCTCACCGTGACATACCTATCATCATCACCCCAGTTACTGAATCAATCCATCTCATTCGAAGTTTTCCTCTCCTGCACTGTCCCTCCACCCTTCCAAGTATGATATCCTTCTCCGAGGACTGGTTCCTCCTGGCAGCATGCGCAAAGTATGTTAGGCAGAGCCTCAAAATCCTTGCCTCTCCAAGACATACCTGTGTGTTCTCTTGGGAGTACATGGTATGTTCAGTACTCTTCTCCAGCACCATAACCAAAAGGTATCAGTTCTTCTTCCGTCATCTCTGGTCATTGTTCAGCTCTTTGATGCATAGTAAGTAATTGCAAGGACCATATCCTGGATCAGGCACACTTAAGTCTCTAGACTGACGTCGTTGCTCTTCAACCCTCTGGAGAGGTCTCTGACAGTAGATTTTCCTAATGCAATTCATCTTTTGATTTCTTGATTGCTGATGCCAAGAGTGTTGATTGTGAAACCTAGCAAGCTGAAGTTGTTAACAATCTCAATCTCTTCTCTGTCTTATCATGGTGCTGCCAGTTGGCCCAGTGCTGAGAATCTTCAATTTTTTTTAATCTTTTATTGTATCTTTTTAAATCTTTTATTGTGATTTTAACAAAAGTTTACACAAAAGTTTGATTTTTTCCACTCATTTTTTTGTTGTACATTTTCCTTCTTATCCCACCCAGTTCGCTTTAAAAAAAGACCAACTCATTAATTAATTTCCTCCCTTCCCGAGTTCACTTTACTATGCACCTCTTATTCTGGACTTTTGTCATACAAATAATGCATAATCATATATTCCTTTCTAACAGTTCTTTCCTTCATCTGTCCCCATGCAGTGTTCAATATTTATCCTCTCTTTTCTTAGTTTTCCCCTAACCCCCATGTCAGTCCTGTTTTATAACAGTGGCGTTATGCAGTGTTTGTCCTTTTGTGACTGAGATACGTCATTCAGCATAATGTCCTCCTGGGTTGCGTATGTTTTAGTGCTGTGTAGTATCCCATTGTGTTAATATACCATACTTTTTCTATATATTCATTTGTTGGTGGACTCTTGGGATGCTTACATCTCTTTGCTATTATGAATAACACAACAATAAATATGCATGTGCAAATATCTGTTTGGGTGGCAGCATATTCTTGATGTTGAGCTTCTGGCCATATTGCAAACTACAGTCCTTGACCCTCTGCAATTGACACTTCAGGACTTCTTCAGTTTTGATAAGCAAGGTGGTTCATCTACATAACACACACTGCTGATGAGTCTTCTTCCTCCAATCCTGATGTCACATTCCTCCTCATAAACCCCAGCCTCCCGACTAATCTCTTCCATATACAGATTGAAAAGGTATGGAGACAGGATGCATCCCTGACATGCTACTTTTGTGATTTTTAATTTTGTAGTGTTTCCTTTCTCTGTTCAGATGACTGCCCCTGGTCCAAGTATAGGTTTCACATGAGCATAATCAGGTGTCCTGAGATTCCCATTCTTATCAAGGTTAACCACAATTTATTGTGAACCACACAGTCAGATGCTTTTGTATAGTCAATGTAACACAGATACATAGTCCTCTGGTACTCTCTGCTTTTAGCCAAGATCCATCTGACATTGGCAATGATGTCCTTGCCTCTTTTAAACAGTTTCTAAACTAATAATTCTTGTTAGGGTCCCATTTAGTCAACTTCAGCTAACAACAACCTCTTAAGAAACAGGTATTTTTTAAAAAAACAAAAAGCAAACAAGAAGTATGTGTACAGGGCAGTGACTTTTTTTAAAGGGTTGCCTTTTGATTATACACATTTGTTGTTTTGTTGGTTAGTATGTGTTGTTGAATAAGAACTGACTCATCGCTGACCTTCAAGCAGTTTTTCAGAGGCTGTAATTCACACAGGAAGGGATTGCCTTTCTTTCTCCCATGAGCAATTTGTGTATTCAAACCTTCTGCCTTTAGTTTGGCAGGGCAGCTCCTTACCACTAGGCCCCTAGAATCCCTACACATATATTAAACAACTATAAAATATTTGTGTCCAAGGAACAGAAAATGATAACTTGTTTTTATGCTGGGAATTATTTCTAAAATTACAGTACCATTTACATGGTAAATTATTTTTTTATAAAACTACCTGTTATTTCCTAGGTAATAAAAATGTATAAATACATTATCTGTAGTAAAAAAGATGTTTCCATCCTGTATTTCTCAAACATTTGCTTTTATATTGCTATAATTGAATTTTTATTACAGTCAGGTTTGGGGAAAACCTTTTACTGGCGCTAAGCATCATTACTTGTACTTTGACTATAGATAGTCCCATGAAAAGAAACAGTTTTAACCTTTTATACTAATTGCAAAATTTGTGCAGTTCTAGTGAAGCCTAGTTCTGATTGTGTGCATGCATTTAGTAAATATTTGTTAATTTGAATATTTTATCTTAATAGATAATTGTTTGGAAAAAATCTGTCCCTTTTTTAAAACACATTACGCATTGTGGGAGTATTGTCTTTGTATTATTTTGTTTTGATATAGCTGATCAAGTCATTGCACTTCACAGCTTGCTAGTTTGGTGATTTCTTTATCACACTCACCAAAGGATGGAAGTGAGTATCCAATTTCAGTTCATATAGTACAGACTGGACTGGAATTGATTACAATATTTCATCTATCACAGGTGGATCAGGAGCTGGTCTTAATTCGTGCTCAGAGGTGAACCTACACAAGGCAAATGTATATGTCACTGGGCTGTTTATGTACTGCTGCTGTTATATCTTGCCAGGTGGAACAAAGAATAAGGAAAACAAAACAAAAACCTACCCAAAAAGGAAAACCGAGACTGGCCAGTAAAATAAAACCTAAAATTGAGTGGGTACATAGGGAAGTAGAATCAAAATAGAAAGACAAAAAAAAAAAAAGATAAGCAAGGGAAAAAACAAAGCTCTAAAGAGAAGAAAAATGGGAGAAGTTAAAACAAAAAACACACACAAAAATACCTTGAAATGCAATTGGAGAGGACAAAAGGAGGGGCTGTGGAGGAGAGTAGGCTAGACACCTGACCAGTGCCCTTGCCACTGTGGTAGTTGCTGGAGACAATCTGGTGAGTCTGATGCAGTGTCCTGCCAACCCAGCGGAAGGTTTGGGTTGGTGTGTCCAATCAGGCTGGGTTTTCTGCTCAGTGAAAGGCCCAAGATGTGTGCCAGTCCATGGACAGCATCCCTTCCTGTCTAGGGGTCGAGGGGGTGTCAAGAAACAGAGCACTCAAGCCTGAAATTAAGTCTGTGCTGTCCTCAGAGTGCTAAGATGCCTGGCCAGAAATGATTTCTTTGCCAGTCTGGGAGATGGGTGAAGACTCAGACTGGGGTTCTTGCTACTGACTGGACATCTTTGTGGATTTAGTATGCCTCACCCACATTTGGAGCATTACTTCTCGAGCACATCAGGGTTGAAATTGACCATTTCGTCACACAAGCAATCATTTCTGACTCAGGTAAACATTTTTCTGGTATATTCTCTCCTTTCTGCCAAGATCTATTGGACATCAACAGTGATGTCCTATGTCCCACAGTTAATGGTATTGCCCATAAGTCCAGTAATTGCTTTAAGTCGTCTTCACTTTCTGTAACCAGAGTTGTTTGTGAGACTTCCTGCAACATCATGATAGATTGTTGAAGTTGTCAATAATTTCATTTTACTGGGATCCACAGTTAAATCCTATAGTAGTAGCAGTCAAGATATGAAAATATGTGTGGTATTAGACAAATCTGCTGTCAAGTACCTCTTTAAAGTGTTAATAAAAAGCAAGGATGTCACAAGTATGAATGCTCAGGTATGTTCAATGTAAGTCACGGTATTCCCAGTTGCTCAATAGGTATGTGAAAGTTAGACAATGAATCATGAAGACTGAAGAACTTGTTTGTATGTGTTGGTGAAGAGTACTGAATATCCCATGGCCTGCCAAAAGAACAAACCAATCTGTCTTGGAGAAAGTGCAACCAGGATTTTCCTTGCAAGTAAACATAGTGAAATTTCACCCTGCATACTTTCAGCATGTTGTCGAGAAGAATCGGTCCTTGAGAAAAAAAAAACAACCCGAAAATGTCACTCTGGGGAAAGTAGAGGGTTAGCAGAAGAGAAGAAAACCCTCATGGTCTTGACTATGGTGGAGAAGAAGACATAGTTCTGACCTATTGTTCATATGATCATCCTGGGTTACAGTCAGCTCTGATAACTTATTACTACATTCTCCTGTTTCAGTGTTAATGTTGGTTTTCTTGCCCCCACCCCTGGTGTGGTTGTAGTGTGTCATATAGTTGATTCTGATTCATGGCAACCCTGTATGACGTACTAGAACTTCCTCATAATTCCTAGGCTATAATCTCTATGGGAGCAGAACACAAGGTCTTTCTCTCATGGAGGCACTGGTAGGTTTGAGCTACTATTTTTTTGGTGCTTAATCTAATAGCCTTGATTTAATAGCCAATAATAATTGCACTTCCAGGTTTTTGGCTTGTGTCCACACCAAATAGAAGAATAATCTGTCTGCAAATCAGCCCTGCTCTTTGTTCCAGCTGAATCTTGTACCTGACTTGTCACCATCTGACTGTCAGTTTCTTGGACTTGATCCAGCTCTCTGCCATATTGCTTGCCAGTCTTAAATTTGACAGCCTCCAAAGCCTGTAGTTTGTGGGCTTACTTGGTGTTCTTGTAGGCATCAGCTTTTTGCATCTAGTTTGCTGTCTGACTTATTAATATTTGGTTTATCAACCCCTGAAACTAATGTGAAGCAGAGGGTTGTAGCCTGACAACTGACCTATGGACTTGGAGTTTGCTAGATCCTAAACCATTTATTTAAGATAAATCTCTTATTCTCTGTATACATAAGCTTCACTGGTTTTGCTTCTCTGGAGAGCACAGCCTAAGACACATGTTGTTGTTGTTGTGTGCCACCAAGTTGGAACCAACCCATAGCTGACACTCTGGCAGATTTTCAGAAGTAGTTAATCACATGAGAGGAGACGCCCATCCTGCTCCCATGGAGCAGCTGATGGATTCGAACTGTGTGCTTCAGGATTGCAGCACAGTTCTTACCACTAGGCCATCAAAGCTCCTAAAACCTTGTTTTTCTCTGTGACAAAAACTTTGAAGGATGATTTGTTCTTAACTAGCCATTTTAAACACTTAATTGGTAGGAACTTGCCCAATGAAGGTTAGGAAGAAGGTGGTGGTGGTGGTGGTGGTGGTGGTGGTGGTGGTGGTGATGAGATTATATATTTCAATCTGGTGGTGGTGGTAAGATTATATATTTTAGTCTGCTGCTGTTGGGTAAGATTATATATTTTTATAAAGAACATTAAGTTCCTTATAGGACAGTTTTTCCATGAAAAAAATGTTGGTACTTTTTTCCCCATTTTCCTATAACATAGATTTGGCTTCTACTATGGGGAAGTGCGTTTTGTCTCCTCCTTTCAGGAAAATGCTTGTCTATCAGATAATGTTTTAAAGCTGAGCATCCAAGCTAGTACAGACTAGGGAGAAGGATTGAACTGGCATTCCAAAACCCTATGTTCAAAAGAGCACACAGAGTAGACTAGCAGATGTGGCATCTGAAGCTGAGCCCTCAAATTTGGAAACATAAGTGAGGAGGAACAGTTGTAAGCAGACACTAATGATTGGAACATGGAATATTGGAAGCATGAATGTAGGAAAATTGGATATTGTTAAGAAAGAAATGGAATGCATAAATACTGACCTGCTAAGTATTGGTGAATGAGATGAATTGGCATAGGATATTTTGCATCAGTTGTATCATCTACTATGCCGTAGATGAGGGTGAGGAAAGACCAGGTCACTTGGATAGTTTAAAAGTTCATTTCTAGATCTATCTTAAAATACAATGTTGTGAGCAATGGGATGATATCCATACACATATAAGAAAGTCCAGTGAATACCACCATTATTCAAATAATACGCACCAACATCCAGAGCTGAAGAGGAGGAAATTAATTATTTCTCCCAACGTTTGCAATCAGAAATTGATCAAACATGCAACCAAGATGCATTAATAATGAGTGACTATAATACAGAAGTTGGGAATAAGGAGGAAGGATCAGTAGTAAGAAAACATGGACTTCGTGACAGAAATAAGGCTGGAGATAGAATTTTGTACCATCAGTGATTTAGTCATTGCAAATACCTTTTATAGGAAACATAAATGGCGACTATACACATGGATTTCACTTGATGGTATGCACAGGAATCTATTACATCTTAGAAAGACTCATTAGAGAAGCTCAATATCACCTGTGAAAACTAGGCCAGGTGCAGATTGTGGAACAGACCATTCATTTACTCATGTGAGGTTCAAACTAAAGCTAAAGAAAACTAAATCAAACCCACAGGCACCAAAATTCTACTTGAATTTTAAAACCATCTTAGGAACAGATTTGAGTCCTTAAACACTAATGAACAAAGACGAGATGAGCTGCGGGAAGATACCAAAAATTTCATCCATGAAGAATGCAGGGGCTCATTACAAAGACAAAAGAGGAAGAAAATACCAAGATGGATGTCAGAAGAGACTCTGTACTAGAGCACTGGGAAGCCAAAGCAAAGGGAAGAAAGCAAGAAGTGAGGGAGCTGACCAGAAGATTTCAAAGGGTAGTTCAAGAAGACAAAGAAGAGTATTAAAGTGAAATGTGCAAAGAGGTGGACTGGGAAAATCAAAAGAGCTGGCGTTTCTTAAGCTGAAGGAACTGAACAACAAATTAAAGCCTCAAGAGGCAACACTTAAGGATGCTATGGGCAGAATAATGAATGATCCAGAAAGCATTAAAAGGTGATGGAAGGAGTACACAGAGTCACTGTACCAAAAAGAATTCGCTGACAAAGAAGAATTTTATGAAACAACATATGACCAAGAGACAATGATGATGAAGGAAGAAGTTCAGGCTGCTCTAAAGGAATTGGGGGGCGGGGGGGAACCAAGGCCCCAGAAATTGATGAAAAACCAGTTGACATATTTCAACAGACACATGGTGCTCTTGACAGCCACTGGGCCAACTGACTGGAAGAGATACATATTTATTCCCCTTCCAAAAAATGGTGACCTGACAAAGTATAGAAATATCAAACAATAACTTTGATAAATTTCTATAATTGTAGAGGGGCTTCAGGTCTTTTGTTCACAGGGTCACTGTGAGTCGTGCTTGACTCGAAGGTACTCAACAACATCTCTAATATCACATGCAAGCAAAATCCTGCCGAAGACTATCCAAAAAAGGACTGGAACGGTAAATTGAAAGAGAGCTACCAGAAATACAAGCAGAGTTTAGAAGAGACTATGGCACTAGAGACATTATCACCATTGTCAGATAGCTCTTGGCTGAAAGCAGAGGGTACTAGAGGAATATCTGTATTTCATTGAATATGCAAAGGCATTTGACTGTGTGGATCACAACAAATTGTAGCTAACCTTGAGAAGAATAGGAATCCCAGATCGCTTGATTGTGCTTATGTGAAACCTATATTTGAATGAGAAAGCAGTCATCAGAACAGAGCAGGGAAACACTGCATGGTTCAAAATTAGGGAAGGAGCATGTCAGGGATGTGTCCTGTCTCCATACCTTTTTTCAGTATGTATGCCGAACAGATAATTCAGGAGACTAGACTTTATGAGCAGGAATATGGCATCAAGCTTGGAAGAAGACTCATCAACAACTTGTGTTATGCAGATGACACAACTTGCTTGCGGAAACTGAGAATGACCTCAGGTGTCTGCTGCAGAAGATCAAGAACTACAATGTTCAGTATGAATTGAAGCTCAACATCAAAAGGACAAAGATTCTTGCCACTGGGCCAGTTGGCAGCACCATGATAGGTCGCGAAGAGATTGAGGTTTTAACAATTGCAGCTTGCTTGGCTCCACAATCTACTCTCTTGGCACCAGCAATCAGGAAATCGAAAGACAAATTGCACTGGGAAAATCTGCTGTCAGGGACCTCACCAAAGTGTGAAAGAGCAGTGATGTCAGTCTAGAAACAGGTGTGCTTAATCCATGCCATGATCGTCTCAGTTACTTGCTATGCGTCTTATAGGTGGACAGTGACTAAGGATGATACAAGAATTATTGATGCCTTTGAATTGTGGTGCTAGAGAAAACTACTGAACTATGATAAGAAGAGGTCTGTCTTGGAGAGGGTGAAACCAGGTTTCTCCTTGGAGGCTAGGATTTTGAAGCTCTGACTCAACATACTTTTGGCATGTGAACATGAGGGACCAGTCCTTGGAGAAGGATGTCATGCTTAGAAGGGTGGAGGGACAGCTCAGGAGAAAACCCTGGTTGAGATGTGTTGGCATAGTAACTGGACTAAGGAAGGTTAGGTGTATTGGAGTCAGTGAGACTAGCTCAGGATAGGGCTTCAGAGCTATTTTATGTAGGATTACTATGAGTCACAGGCCACTCGGTGGCACTTAACAACAACAACATGAAATGTTTAGATTGAAACACTATCATTTTGTTCATTTTTCAGTTAACTGTGCATAGCTTGTTAAAGGTTTACAAAGTCCAGTGTCTTGACATAGTCCACTCAGGTAAACATCTTTCTGACATTTTCTGCTTTCAGCCAAGATCCATTTGGCATCAACAGTGGTATCCTATGTTCCACATCCTTCTCTGAATCTAGCTTGAATTTCTAGCAGCTCCAGCTGCTATCAAATTATTCTCAACAAAAGGTGTGCTAAATGATAATGTTTGATGATTTCTACATTGTTGATTCACTTGTCATTATCACCCAAAGGTACCATTTACCTTACCTGCATTATTAGCAAGCTATCCAATTCCTTTAGTGGGCCACAAACACCCCATATTTGCAATGATCCCTACCTTTAACCAATCACGAGGATGGCTCAGGACCAGGTAGCTTTTTCTTCTGTTGTGCATTGAGGACACTATGAGGCCATGTGCTCTATTTTTAAAAGTAGTGTGTCTAATAAGTTTTTAAAAATTCAAGCCTTAAATCACAAAGACTTTAAGAAAAAACTTAAAATAGTCTGTTATATGGGAAATAAATACATAAAAGTTTAAAAATTAGTCATAATTTAGGCAAACCTGGTACAACCCTTTTCAGCAGCATAGTCTATAGTGACTGAATTCAGTCTGTACATACTGGATGGTTGATCTGCCTTCTCATTTGGGCAGGTTCTTTTTTTGTTCCCAGATGATGTGGCATTAATCTTGACAGGATTTGCGTCACTGATCCATATCACTGCCTGTATGATGTCAGCGTGTGGGCGTAAAGTTAACCTACTGTGCTGCAGTAAATCCCAAGCACGATTTCCTCGTAGAATAACAAGGAATGATTCATCATTGTTCACACTAGGCAGATACTAAAAATAGCACTTTTAATAGCTTGCTGCATTTATGCACATTACTACCAGAGCCCTTAAAGCTTTCTAAATGAGTTTTTTTTTAAATACCTTCTTCCATAAAAGCAGGTACTTAGTAAACACATCTGCTGCTTTCTGTTTTTTGTCTATTTGCACTTCTGTTTAGCACTAATGGTAGATTCTAACCACAAAATAGTAATCATCTTTCAGATGTACTCTGCTTAATGTTTTTATTACTAATAAATCTCAGTATTTAGTTAAAATTTTTTATTACATATGTGCAGGTATGTGAAATTGCCTACATCTTGTTTTGTTTTGTTTTAATTTTGGGGGGGGGGTCAAGATTGGTGGAAGATCTATCAACAATCTGCGTTATGCAGATGACATAACCCTGCTTGCTGAAACTGAGAAGGACCTGAAGCACTTGATGCAGAGGGCCAAGGACTGCAGCCTCCAATATGGATTGAGGCTCAATGTCAAGAATACAAAGATTCTCACCACTGAACCAATTGGCAGCATCAGGATGGATGGTGAAGAGATTGA
>NW_006399754.1:1926796-1939216 GCF_000299155.1 Elephantulus edwardii
TGCAGCTTCTTGCCACTAGAGCTTGCAAAATTACTTACATTTTGGAACCAAATTTAGGCCATTATTTAAACAGTCTCCTTTATCCAGCCTTACAAAAGAATAATGTGTTCCCAAGGATAACAAGGGTCTTTAAACATCTCATCGAAAGCCAATGGCTTTGATCTTTTCTCTTTATTTCAAAACATTTTGCCTCATTCTGTTCCCAGAGTCCTGTCAACTTATGAACTCTTATTAGGTCTATGCTAATGACTTAACTGATGTGCATAAATGTTGTGAAGTGTTTTGTAACCTTAATGAATAAAACTCATAGGCAATGTTCTTCATTGCAGTGGAGTCAGGACCACAGTTGACCCTCCCCTGGGTATCCAGGGCTGTAAATCACACTGAAGAAGACTGCCCATCTTTCTTTCAAACCTGTGGCATTTAACCATCAGACACTAATGGCTTTTTTATTAATGGCATTACTCCCTATAGACAATGCCATAGGAGCTCCCTTTATTAATAAGCAAAACTTATTCGACTTATATCTTGATTTGCCTGGGACATTTATGGTTTATACCATTCCACCACCCCTTTTTCTGAGATTATTTGTACATATCAGTCATCTGTCAGCAAAGAATCTGCCTCCTGTTGAGCATGTAAAAGCCTTGTGATCATTCATTTTATAGCTACTCCCACACAGAAATGATAAAGGAGGCACATTCAGATCAAATCAGTGTAGAAGCATTGGATCAATCAGTAATCAATGTTAAGATAACTGCAAGGCTATTTAGGGCAAAACATAAAGTTGACTTTTACTTCTTGCCTTATTTTAAAGGCTTTTCCAAATAAATGCTAAATTTTACATAAATAAATCTTAAAAGGTGAAAGTAAATGTGGATGATTTTTTAAAATAGAACAAGTTAATACAGGATACAAGGTCAATATCCGAATATCAGTGGGATTCCTCTACAGAAACAAAGAGAACTTGGAAAAGGAAACCAAGAAAGCAATACCATTTAGAATAGCCAGCCACAAATTGAGATACTTGGGAGTGAGCCTAACTAGAGACATAAAAGACCTGTACACTGTTGGTGGGATTGTAAAATGGTACAGCCACTCAGGAAGACAGTTTGGCATTTCTTTGAAAAAGCTGGACATAGAAACTCCATACAGCCCATCTGTTCCACTACTAGGAATATACCCCAGGGGAAATAGAACTGAGACACAAACGGAGACTTGTACACAAATATTCATAGCAGCATTATTCATCACAAGAACATAGAACAGCCCAGATGTCAACTACAATTGAATGGATTGAGAAACTGTGGTACATTCACACAATGGAATACTATGCAGCACTCAAGAGCAACAATTTCAAAAAATACTACTTTCAAAAAAATAACTTGGGAGAGACTGGAGAGCATTATGCTGAGTGAACTCAGTCTCATAAAGACCACATAAGACCATTACTTACTGTAAAAATAGATAATTGGTAAAATATGTAGTGAGAGCAGAGGGGTGAGGGATGGGTGATGTGAAACCACAGGGTGCCACAGTTTGGTGGATGGAGGGAAGGGATGAAGGGAATGGAAAGTATTCAGTGGGGACCTGAAAAGATTCCGTAATGATGGGTAAGGTCCAGTGGTGATTGCTTTTATAAAACATAATGTTTGGAAATGAGTATATGAAATACAATATGAATGAAGAATAGTGTGAAGCACAATGTATACAAACTTGATGAGCAAACCAATATTAAAGAGAAATATATGTAAGATGGAGAATACCTTTCTGAACTCACCAAAAGTAGATGATTGGTAGATTTGAGTATTTAAAAAAAAAAAAACCAAACAACACCTCACCTTAAAAAAAAACAAACAAAAAAACAGCAAAACCCACAACCATACAGCTTACCATAACAGAGTTGAAACTACAAACTGGGAGAAATACTTGTTCTATTTATGACAGTAAGTTGCTATCTCAAATACAGATAGGTACAGATGGTCAGTGGTTGGGTCAGAACTGAGTCAGGCTTACGTAGAAGCAAAGTATCTGTATAAAACAGTAAAGCACTTTTATCTTTTCCCTATCAACCAATAAAGATTCTTAGTAACACAGTCATGTACTTTTGATGGAAGCATAAATTTAAATTTCATAGTTAATAGAAGGCGATTTTGCCATTAAATGGAATTTTAAATGTACATAAGACACATCTAAAAATAAATCCTAAAGAGATAAACAAGTGTTCAAATAGAGTATTTACTGCATATAAACATTTTTGAAAGAGTGAATGACTTAAATTAAGCCATGCCATAAGGAAATAAATATTTTCTGACCTTACAGTGGAATGTTGTTGTTGTTATGTGCCGTCGAGTTGCTTGAGACTCATAGTGACCCTATCTGTATACAACAGCTCTAAACTCTGCTCTGTCCTGTGCCAATCGCACTGTCTCTGACACACCCATCCCGATTTACCCCAGTCACTGAATCAGTCCACCTCATTGAGTACCTTCCCTTCCTGCACTGTCCCTCCACCGTACCAAGCATGATGTCCCTCTCCAAGGATCGGTCCCTCCTTACAACATGTCCAAAGTATGTCATTCAAAGCCTCAGAATCCTTGCCTCCAAGGAGCAGCCCAGTTTAACCCTCTTCAGGTTCAATCTGTTTATTTTCTTTGCAGTCCATGGTACCCTCAATACTCTTCTCCAGCACCACAGCTCAACGGCATCAATTCTCCTTCTATCCTCCCTAGTCATTGCCCAACTCTCTGATGCATAACAAGTGATAGCAAAGACCATGACATGTATCAGATGCACCTTAGTCTCCAGAGAGACACCACTGCTCTTCAGTACTTTGGAGAGGTCCCTAACAGCAGACTTTCCCATCGCAATATGTCTGTTAATTTCCTGGCTGCTGGTGCCAAGAGTGTTGACTGTGGAGCCAAGCAAACTAAAGTTGTGAATGATCTCAATCTCTTCACCATCCATCCTGATGCTGCCAATTGGTCCAGTGGTGAGAATCTTTGTCGTCTTGATATTGAGCTGCAATCCATATTGAAGGCTGCAGTCCTTGACCCTGTGCAGCAAGTGCTTCAGGTCCTTCTCAGTTTCAGCAAGCACGGTTGTATTATCTGCATAACTCAGACTGTTGATAGATCTTCTACAGTGGAATACTTTATAGTTATTGAGTATTTGTATCTATATTACTAACACTAAAAATTGTTTATAATATATTTTTGTAGCTGCATGAAAGTAATAAAATCCCAATGTTGAACTTGTTTGTATGTGTATACATAACCACATGCACACACAAGGTGTTGAGATACTATTAGTCTTAACTGTTACCAGTATAAGTTATGTTTAAGTGGTGTGGTTTTAGATGGCATTCATTTAGATTTTTCTACCTTCTGCCATCTTTTTTGCCCTCCTTTGTCCATTGTGTTGTTGAAACCCACTCAATTGACCCTTCAGTGGGTATACAGAGGCTGTAAATTGCTTGGGAGGAGATTGCTCATCATTCTCCCTGGAGCAGCTGATGGATATAAATTTTGGCTGGCAGCACAACTCCTTATCACTTGGCTGCCAGAGCTTTCTTATGCCTTGTAGACAGTATAAAATCAATTCTCAGTTTCAATTAATTATGGACTTACTCTTCTAATATTTACTAAAGACTGTCAGGGGAAGGGAGGAAGAAATGGGACCCCAAAGCAGGTGGGATTTTACAATATGTAATGGAAGAAAGGGAAATCAAGACAGACCATACTAAATTTTATGTAGTTCACTGTATGTTTAAAATGTCTCCTTGTCTTAAAAAAACCTCAGATAAAACATAGCTAGATATGCTTTATTAGATAACTAATAAAGGAGATTCCGAAGCTTTGTGATCCAAGATATATTTAGGTCACTTCTCAGACTTCGAAGTCCACTCTGTGAATTATCAAAATAACATTTTTTTTTTATTTCAAATTCCCAAGTGGATGAGCCCTAATGGTGCAGTGTGTTATGTATTGGGCTGCCAACAGAAAGGCTATCCTTTGAATCCACCAAACATCCTGCAGGAAAAAGAATTGACTTGAAGGCAGTGCGGTTAGAGAGTTAGCATATATGGATGGTCAGTGATAGTGTGTTGAGTTCATGGACTCTAATCCTTATGTGTTTCTTTATTTCTATTACTTACATGCCTAGCATACTTGTTTATGTTTGTCTTACGATGGCTTGTGTGTTGCTGTGATACTGGGCGTTATGTATTTCAAATACCAGCAGAAGCCTTGCTCATAGATTAAAAGTATGGCATGTGTAACAGTTATTTGGACTTCTTCCTGAACTATTGATTTTCCAATAGGTTTTCACACTAAAGCATGAGCACTAGGAGAATATTGTTTTTAAGCACTTACTGTCTATCAGGTGCTGTTCTAAGTACTTTACAAATGTTGTTGTGTATACCATAGAGTCACAACTAATCTATATCTGACCCTCTGGTGGGTTTTCAGAGGCAGTTAATCACAGAGGAGGAGATTGCCCATCCTTCCCCTCAGAGCATCTGGTGGATTTGAACCACATGCCTTCAAGATTGCAGTGCAGCTGCTTGCCACTGGGCTATCAGAGCTCCCTTTTAATTACAAATATTAATTTCCTAAATATCAATCTCAGTGGAGTAGAATAATGTATTACAGTTTCACAGGTAATGAAACTAAGAGAGGTGTTAAATAATTTGCAAGGTGACAAAACTGTTGAACTGTGATTAGAATTAGATCGCGCTCGGAGTTGGGAGGGAAGAAAAGTGCAACAGCAATGAATGAATTGAAATCCAAAGTCTGTATATTTTCATTGATATTAATAATTTTAAAAAAAATTAGATCTAGCTCTTGAGAGCCATACTCATAACTACTATATTATGCTACTTCCGTTTTGAATACTAAAAATAGTATAAATTTTTTTAAAATTAATAATAAAATGTCAACACATTGGTAACCAAAATTACTTGAAAGTATTGTGATACAGGGTAAACAATAATTTTAATAAAATATTGACAAAGGTAGTATTTTCCCAGCTTAAATGGTACTACTAGTGGCAAAAATCATAATTTACTTTAAATTCACCTGATTCCCAACTTTGAAATGAAATTCTCTTTTGGTTTCATTTGAGACATATATAACTCCCATTTATTAGCATAAGATTGTATTGCTGCTTTTACATAGCATTACATCAGCTTTGTGGAGTTACGTTTAAAACACAGCTACACTATATATATATATATATTGTTGTGTACTGTCGAGTTGGAACCAACCCAGAGCTGACCCATCAGTGGGTTTTCAGGGGCAGTTAATCACATGGGAGGAGATTGTCCATCTTTCCTCTGCAGAGCAGCTGGTGGATTCGAACCACATGCCTTCAGGATTGTAGTGCAGCTTCTAGCCACTAGACAACACAATTTTAAAAAGCAAAGGTCCTGAAAGGGGAACTCTGGTGGCTTCGTGGTGAAGGAATTGCTCTGCCAACCTTAAGACAGGAGGTTAAATTCACCAGCTGCTCCAAGGGAGAAAGAGGGGCAGCCTCCTCCCATGCAGTTGACAGCCTCAGAAAACCACTGAAGGATCAGCTATGAGTCGCTTCCAACTCAGTGACACATAACAGCAACATATATTATGAATGATAAAGTGTTATAGCTGGAGAGATCAGGATAGAGTTCAAAGAGAAGTACAAATTAATGTCTCTCAAATAGTAAGTGCTTTGTGAATCAGTGCACTGATTCCTGGCAAACCTATAGAGCAGAATAAAACTCCTCAGTAGGGTTTCCAAAGCTGTAAATCTTTACAGAAACATACTGCCTCACCTTTCTCCCTCAGAGCAACTTACATGTTTAAACCACCAATCTGAAGTTTAGGAGCCAAGCATTTTAATCCCTATAGTACCAGGGTACTTTTGCTACATAGATAGTTAAGAGTTAAGCAGTGTGAACCACTGATTGCAGTTCAAGGAATTGCACATATTTCTGTATGCTGTAATGAGGAGCAAGTAGGGATGGGAATGGTGGTGGAACGCAGGAACCTGGAGTAGCAAAGCTAGTAGGAACTATACTCATGGAGGGGTGAACAGGATTTGGCCATATGAAGAAATCATTATTTAGGGGATAAACATTTTTGTTTCATAAATTTGAGCGGTAGTGTAAGCAATAGTATTAATATTTTTGTCATTCACATACATTGTGTTTCATTAATATGCATTGTTTTATATAATCTTTCATTTACATTATGTTTCATTCATGTATATGATGATATTTTCCCCTTTAAAATCATCTTACTAATAATTACATTTGTGAAAACATGTAAGCAAGCTGCTTCATGGCTCATACCCTAAATCTGCCTTTTAGATAACCAATTTCTGATTCGCCCATTCCGGTCAAACCAGTACTCTGAGAGAACAAGCATTCCCCTTTTGCTGAAGAATCCTACGTTCAGCTTGGAAACTTTGAGCATCTGCATCCACAAGCAAAGGCCAGTCCCGAGCAAGCCATCAGGTTGCAGCAATCAACCCTAGCTCACAGTATGGATCATTTTCTCTTCATCTGGTTGGATTCTGGTCAGCTCATCTGCAGCCATCTGTGGCTACGTTCAAATGGGTAGCAACTGTAAGCTCAAGTCTATACATCTCTCTGCATTCCATACCTGTCGGTCTCCTCACTCAACTCTAGCCTCCACATGTGGCCAAGCCTGACATACACCTTTCTTGATTTTAAGTCATGCTGTATTCCCTTGCTCTGTTCAGATCTCTTGGTCTAGGGATAGGTTTCTAAGTGTTTTGGGATTCCCTTTCTTCTCAGTGTTAGCCATAATTTATTATGTTCCACACAGTCAGATACCTTTGCATAGACACTAAAATGCAGATAGCCATACTTCTGGTATACTCTGCTTTCAGCCAGGATTCATCTGTCATCAGCAATAATATCTTTGGTGTCACAGCTTCTTCTAAATCCAGCTTAATCTTTAGCAAGATTTTAATACTGTTTGATCATTTCCTCATTCTATTGGATCACCTTTTTTGGGAATGGGAACAAATAGGGACCAGCAAAAGTCAGTGCATATCAATTTCTTCATCTTTGAGCATGGTACATTTTCCCATTTATGTCCTTGAATTGGAACCAATTATGTAATTGAGTTCAAACTAATTTATAGCTGATCTTCTGGTGAGTTTCCAAAGCTATACATTGCATGGGATGAGAGTACTTCCTTTCACCATGGAGCTGCTGGTAGATTCAAGCCTTCAGTGAAGTCCAGCCTTTGGGTTAGCAGTGCAGCTCCCTACAGACTGTACCACCAGAGCTAGTTTTCAGAGGGAGTTTGCTCATCTTTCTGCTGTGGAGCAGCTGGTTGATTCAAACTACATGTCTTTGGGTCAGCAGCACATTTCCTTAAACTAGGGCAATGCTCTTTTGGTTCATGCATTTGTTACATTTATGTAAATTTGCCCTCACTGTAATCCAAAAAAACCAACCGTTACTCATCAAACTCTTCATCACAAATCATCTTCATTGGCTGCATCTGGACCATTTTAAAGCCTTTAAAAGGTCCCAAGCCTTTTCTTTCACTAAATTTGTAACTGCTGTAAAGTTGATTTGACTCATAGTAACCCTCTATCACGTTTCCAAGGCTGTAAATCTTTACAAGAGCAAACTGCTCATATTGCTCCTTCCAAAGATCAGCTAATGAAATCAAAGCTCTGGATTTTCAATTAGCAGCCTAATATATTAAGCATTACCCACCCGAGTTCTCATCTTGCGCTGCAATAAGGCTAAATAAAATAACCCTAGGCATTTGTTCTGTTGTTGTATTTAAGTGCCATCCAATCGAGTACGACTCATAGACACCCTTTGAACAAAACATCTGAACCCTGTTCTATAACTATCGTTGTTTCTCTAATTTTCATAGGGTTTTCAAAGACCTGTTATTTAAGAAGTGGATGCCAATTCTGTTTCCAAGTCTGTCTTAAACTGGGAGTTCTACCAAACCCTGTCCAAAATGGGTAACCAACATGGTATTTGACACACCAGTGGCACAGCATTTAGTGTCACAGCAACCCCAGTTATCTCAGTACAGCAAACTGACAGGTACTCTACCACTTAGAACAATGTTCTAGCCAAAACAGTTAAATACCAGGCCCAACTGACTTTTAAATACAAAAGCCCACCCACGGTTCCTGATTGACTTAAATAAGAGGCTTCCAGCCTACAGCTGATTGTTAACTAAATCTGGGCAGCCAGTCCGCTTACACTCAATTATTAGCAAAATAAAAACTGACCAACCAATTTGCATGTAACTTTCCACTAAATCAAGAGAGCCTACCCTCCTGCTTCACATATGAGCCTCCTAACTGGAAACTTAGACCCCAGACTACTTTTTTTTTTAATATGGATCGCTTGACAAATTTGCATGTTATCCTTGCGCATGGGCCATGCTAATCTTCTCTGTATCGTTCCAATTTTAGTATATGTGCTGCCGAAGCAAGCACCCAGAGTACTTTAAATACAAAGGCCCACCCACCAGGTCCTGACTGAATTAAGCAGGAGGCTTCCAGCCCACAGCTGTTAACTAAATCCAGGCAATGAATCAGCTTGCACTCAATTGTTAACGAAGACTATGGTAATGGATCTCATTCATAACCTGTAGACAGCCTGTATAATATATCTAAATCTAAACACTTGATCTTCTCCAAATTGGCTCTGTCTACAGCATTCTTTATCTTAAATAATGGCAACTTCATCCTTCCAGTTGCTCAAGCTAAAAACTTCGGCACCCTCCCTGATACATCCCTTTTACTGGCACTGTACATCCAATCCACCAGCATGGTTTTTAACTGGCTTAAAAATAGATCCAGAATTAAGCTACTTATCATTTCTAATATTCATATGGGTATTAAGCCATTACATTTCCTTTCCCATACTACCTCACCCTCATAGCAGTCTAGGCTGAATCTAGTAGCCAATAAACACTTTCAAAAACAACTTTCTATTGGCAAGCATAGTACATATTAAATGAAATGTATTTTCACAAACTGAAAATTTGCATGTAGCCAGCACTTCCATCAAGTACCAGAACACTGAGTCCTCCAATACCGTCCTTTCAACTCACTACCCTCCCAAGAATTGCTAACATTCTGGTTTTCTGTAACAGATTAGTTTACCTGTTTTTGTGTTTTATAGAACTAGAAACATAAAGTACATTATGATTTTTTGTGTGTGTGTGTGCCTTGCCCTTTTTGTTAGGCATAGGGCTTAGAACTGATTCAAAACAGTTTAGTTGTGACCAACAGGAACAGGGACAACTTATGTGTGACACAACAACCAGATTTCTTGAGCCTTGGATTTTGACACAAGTAAGAAACAGGCAGCTGTACTCCCAGATCACAATTGACCATGCTGCAGCAGATTCAAGATGTCATAGTCAGCAGCTGTCTTTGAGCAGAGCACCGTTTCCTACTTGGATAAGAATCTGTCACTCAAGAGAGTTGATGCCATGCATGGAAAGGCCGAGGGTTGGCAAAAGAGAGGAAAACTCAACCAGAAGTATTGTAAGTGGGTAGGATTCAGGTCCATTGTTAATAGGGTTGCTAAGAGTGATACCCAACTTGTCATCTAATAACAATAGCAACATCTGTTCAACTTTGATGGTGTAATTTACACCATATTCTTACCAGAATATTTGTACCAGGGGAATCCTTTTAAAATATAGATCTTATATCTCCTCAAATCTAGCAACAATACTCCATTTCAAAGTAAAAGCCAAGTCCTTAAAGCATCTGCAAGGCTCAGTAGGATCTTTTTTCTTTCTCATACTGACAGACGAGTCTCCTTGCTAAGTCCTTAACATGTCAGGCATACTCCAGTCTTGGAACCCGTGCACTGCCTTATCCCTTCTTGTAGAGCACTCTTTCCTCAGATAACAGCATGTCTCCTTCCACACCTTTTTCAAATCTTTGACCTTCTCAAAGAATTCATTTAGTGTATTCATAGGTGAACAAACTACCTCTTAGGAATTAGTTACCTACTTGTAAAATTGGTCACTTACTATCTTCATTCCTTTGAGGTGGTTGGCATGCTTTTAGATTGTCTACATTTGGATACTTCTTTACACCTTCTTAGGAGCCCGGGACTTAAAATATGTTTTTGTTAGGTGCCATCAAGTTAAGCACAACTCATAGTGACCCTGTGAACAACAGATAGGAACCCTGTCCTTTCCAGTGTGGTCCTCATCATCTCTCACATATTTTAATCCATTGTTGTGTCAGTCCATCTTGTTGAGTCTTTCTTTGTTTGCTGACCTTATACATTTCCATGCATGATGTCCCTTTCAAAGGAGTAGCTTTAAAAAAAAAAAAAAAGAATAGCTTCTCCTAGAATGATGCCCAAAGTATGTGAGATGACGCCTCGCATGCCTTGCCTCCAAGGAGCATACTGGCTGCATGTTTTCCAAGACAAATATATTTATTTTCGCGGTTTTTGAAATATTTGGCATGTTTCTTCAACACCATAACTCAAAAGCATCAGTTGAAACATGGTTTATTTAAACTTTATTTTATTTCCATGGTGTTAATTGTATTATTTGGCTGAAAGTTGTACTACAGAAGCGAAATTCCTTTTTTCTTTTTAAAATAAATATAGTATGTATATAATGATGGTTTTGTTTCTCACTTTGCTTTCTGCTTCAGTTTCCCTACCTATATAAATAAGTCTGTTTTCAGAGTTATTGTGAAGATTAAGTGAATTATTACATATAAGAAGACTTCATGGTAATTACCATATAGTGGTGGTGGGGGGGGGTTATGTGCTGTCAAGTTGATTCTTATTCATAACGACCTTATGTACAGCAGCTCTTAACCCCACTCTATCTCTTGCCAATCTTACTGTCTCTGACCTGCCTATCCCCATTACCCCAGTGACGAAATCAGTCCATCTCATTGAGGGTCTTCCTCTCCTGCGCTGTGGTCACTCCAGCCTCCCAAGCATGACATCCCTCTCCAAGGGATGAGCTGGCAACATGTACAAAGTATGTCAGACGAAGTTTCAGAATCCTTGCCTCCAAAGAGCAGCCTGGCTTCGCCCTCTCCAGGATGAACTTGTTTGTTTAGCAGTCCATGGTATATTCAGTACTCTTCTCCCACACCAAAGCTCAAAGGCATCAACTCTCCTATCATCCCTAGTCATTGTCCAGCTCTCTGATGGATAGCAAGTAATTGCAAAGACCATGGCCTGTATCAATCGTGTCTTAGTCTCCAGACTGACATCACTGCTCCTCAATACCTTGGAGTGGTCTCTGACAGCAGACTTTCCCAATGCAGTTCGTCTTTTAATTTCCTGGCTACTGGTACCAAGAGTGTTGATTGTAGAGCCAAGCAAACTGAAGATGTCAACAATTTCTATCTCTTCATCATCCATAATGATGCTGCCAATCAGCCCAGTGGTGAGAATCTTTGTTTCCTTGATGTTGAGCTTCAATCCATATTGAAGGCTGCAGTCTTTGACCTTCTGCAGCAAGAGATTCAGGTCCTCCTCAGTTTCAGCAAGCAGGGTTGTGTCATCTGCATAACGCAGATAGTTGATGAGTCTATCTCCAATCCTGATGGTACACTTCTCCTCATACAGCCCAGCCTCCCTGATAATCTGTTCGCATAAGATTGAAAAGATGTGGAGATAGGACACATCCTTGATACACACCCTTCCCAATTTTGAATCATGCAGTGTTTCCTTGCTCTGTTCTGACAACTGCCTCCTGATCCTAGTATAAGTTTCGCATGAGCACGATCAAGTGTTCTGGGATTCCCATTCTTCTGAGTCAGCCACAGTTTGTTGTGATCTACACAGTCAAATGCCTTTGCATAGTCAAGGAAACACAGATAGACATTCCTCTGGTACACTCAACTTTCAGCTATAATATCCCTAGTGCCATGGCCTCTTCTAAATCCAGCCTGCACTTCAGGCAGGTCTTTGTTGATGTGCTTTTCCTGTCATTTTTGGATAATCTTCAGCAGAATCTTGCTTGCATGTGATAGCAATGATACAGTTGGATAATTTCCACACTCTGTTGGATTGCCTTTCTTTGGAATGGGAACAAAAGCCAGGTGGTTGTCCTCCAGGTTTCTTGGCACAACTTGGTGAGCACATCCAGGGCAGCATCTGTTTATTGAAATAAGTCAATCAATATGCCATCAATTCTTTCAGAGAAGCTTGAACTTCCTCCTTCATAACCACAGGCTCTTACTCATACATTGTTTCATTAAATTCTTCTGTGTCCACCAATTCTTTTTGGTACAATGACTCTGTATACTCTTTCCATCTTCTTTAATGCTTCTTGGATGACTTAATATTCTGCCCAAAGCATCCTTAAATATTGCAACTTGTGGTTTAAATTTGTTATTCAGTTCCTTGAGCTTAAGAAATGCTGAGCAAGT
>NW_006399754.1:1943391-1967162 GCF_000299155.1 Elephantulus edwardii
GGACTGGCATCGGGGTTGGGGGTCAACTGAGAAAGTTGGGATAAATTATGTATACAAAATTGAAACAGATGAGAGAGAGAGAGAACTGTTTAAAAATCAAAAGATGGATTGCATTGGGAAAATTTTTTGTCATGGACCTCCCCAGAGTGCTGAAGAACAACAAGGTCAGTCTGGAGACTAAGGTGCGCCTGATCCAGGCCATGGTCTTTGTAATTACTTGCTATGCATCATAAAGATAGATAATGACTAAGGGTGATGGAGAATTGATGCCTTTGAGCTTTGGTACTGGAGAAGAGTATTGAATATACCATGGACTGCTAAGAGAACAAACCGGTATGACCTGGAGAGGACGAAACCAAGCTGCTCCTTGGAGGCAATGATTCGAAAGCTCTGTCTGACATACTTTGGGCATGTTGCAAGGAGGGACCAATCCTCGGAGAGGGATGTCATGCTTGGAAGGATGGAGGGATAGTACAGGAGAGGAAGACCCTGGGTGAGATGGATTGACTCAGTGACTGGGATAATGGAAGTAGGTGTGTCAGAGACAATAAGGCTGGAGCAGGGTTCAGAGATACTGTAAACAGAGTCAGTATGTGTTGCAAGTGACTTAATAACAAGTAGTAGTATATTTGGACGTGCGAAATGAGCCACTTATTGAGTGGAGTCAGCCAGTACTTTAAATTCATCTATGATTTTATTTTCAGCAGAGCTTTGCTATTTATTTGTTTGTTTGTTTGAACCATTTTACAAGGAAAGTGAGACTCAAGTAAATTATTTGGTGGAAAATACTGAATTTATCATTTAAACTTACATGTTTTGATACCAAAATGTTATTCCTACTGTGTAACTTCTTACAAATCATCATTATCTTTATATCAGTCCTTACTTACCTCTAAACTTACATGACACCGGAAAATCATGAGAACCTCTCCAGAAGTTCCTACAGTCTTCATCACTGCTGTTCTTGTAATGGGGTTGCTGCTTGTGGTTGGGTGGAGTCTTGGAAAGATGTTTGAATGCTTATTTTAACCTGTTCGGAGGACCACTGAGTTTTACTCCACTCAGTAGCACCATCATACCCCTTCCTTTTGCTCACCAGAAATCTTGACCCACTTTTCCAGATAACGTATCCACCAAGCATCTGTATGTAGGTTAAAATTTTAATGTACTAAAAATCATAAAAAAGAAAAACCAACAATGAAAGTGAAAGCCCTTATTAGATTCAGAGGCAAATGCGAGCTTGAGCTACAGCCACGCTCATTTAAGGAAATTAGTATTCCTTAAACGTTGACTGGGGATAGCGGATTAAGTTTTAGAAGGACATTTCAGATCACGTTTTTTAAATTAACAACTGGCGGCCCAGCATGTCCAAGCTGCTCGGGTACATGGCACCTCAGAATTTGGCTCTGATAACGGGCTACCCCCTCAGCTCCTAGCCCGGGGCAAGGTTTTCCCTGATTTGAGAATGGCCATCTCTCGCTATGAGCCAGCGGCAGAGATCAGTGTCGGTTCCTATGAGACAGCGTATAAGGCCTGTGAACCCCACAGTGGCCACTTTGTGACCCTCGAGCGTGAGTGCCCAATGGAGAAGGTACTGGAGGGGGCCTTCCTGTCACCACAGTTCGTGAAGTGGCCTTACAGAGATGGCTGGAGGCTTTTGAACATCCCAGTGTTGTCCGGCTGATGGATGTCTGGGCTACAACCCGAACTGAGTGGGAAAGCAAGGTGACTCTGGTGTTTGAATATGTGGATCAAGATCTAAGGACCTGTCTAGAGAAGCCAACCCGAATGTGTGGATCAAGATCTAAGGACCTGTCTAGAGAAGCCAACCCCACCAGGCTTGCCAGTGGATACCATCAAAGATCTATGTGCCAGTTTCTCAGAGGCCTCGATTTCCTCCATGCCAATTGCATTGTATATCAGGACCTGAAGCCAGAGAACATTCTGGTGACAGGTAGTGGGACAGTGAAGCTGGCTGCCTTTGACCTGGCCAGAATCTACAGCTACCAAATGGCACTTAGACCTGTGGTAGTTACACTTTGGTACCAAGCTCCTAAAGTCCTTCTCCAGTCTACATATGCAACTCCTGTGGACATGTTGGCTGTATCTTTGCAGAGATGTTTCGCTGGAAGCCTTTCTTCTGTGGAAACTCTGAAGCTGACCAGTTAAGCAAGATTGATTATCTCATTGGGCTTCCCCCAGAGGAAGACTGGCCCCAGAGCAGCCTTTTCTTCCAGAGGGCCAGGCCCAGTGCAGTCCATAGTGCCTGAGGTGAAGGAGTCTGGAGCACAGCTGCTGTTGGAAATGCTGACTTTTAACCACATAACCAAATTTCTGCCTTCCAAGCCCTGCAGCACTCTTCCCTACAAAAGATTGAGGATAATCTGAAGTGATCAGTGGAGTAGCTGGAATAGGACCAAACCGAGGAGAAACTATCATTTTACGTCTTTGGATGTTTGAGTAGAGAAACCCTCCTCTCCATTGATAAGGCAATCTACTTTAGCCTCTGCCTTCATGCTGAGGCTTTGGAACCCCCCCCCCCAACTTTTTATGGAGAATGTTTTGCTGCCTTAATGATGTCTGCTTCCCCTTACTTTTGAGACATATTCTTCTTCTCCACCCCCACCCCATCTCACTACACTAAGGGGTATGCCTGTCTTCCCTTCTGTGACATTGGGTTCCTCGTTTATACAGGTGGAAAAACAAAACAGAAATGTGGTATTTAAAAAAAAAAAAAAGTTTACAACGGGCAATAGTGTTGTGGTAGTAGTTGAGGTCAAGTCAGAAGTGACTCCTTGCTGATCCTCCAGCAGGTTTCAGAAGCTGTAAATCTCAAGGAAAGAGATTTACCATCTTTACCCTGTAGAGCAGCTAGTGAATTTGAACTTTATACCTTTGGCTTGGCAACACAACCTCTTTCCCGCAAGGCCATCAGAGTTCCCTTTTCCCCTTTAACAAATTTTAAACTTTAAAAATGGAAAGCAGCAGACTGGATAAATAAAACATGAGAATGAGAGGTTAATGTTTGAGGAGTTAAAGGCGTTCTGACAGCAAAGTCCCAAGCATGTTGGGGTGCAAACCACAAGGCCACTCACCAGCTTTTCATGAAGCTGCAGCAGTGCACTCAAGTAGATTTGGGGTTAGGACAGGGTTCAGATCTGTTTCCATAGGGTCGCTGTGAGTCGTACTCGACTCAACAGCACCTAAACAACTTGTTGTGTACCGTCAAGTCGGAACTGACCCATAGGTGACCCCTCGACCAGTTTATCAGACGCATTTAATCTCACGGGAGGAAAATGCCCCGCTTTCTCCTGCAGAGCAGCTGATGAATTCGAACTAGCTGCATATGGAATTGCAGCGCCCCTTCTTCCTACTAAATCAGTGTAAATCCCCATTAACATTTACAGCCTAGGGAGCCCAGTGGGGGTCCGTTTGAGTCCAAACAATTCCAAGGTTGCAGGGATATTTTGCTGAGCTTTTAATTACTTTACAAGGAAACATAAACGGTGATCAGATTCAAGGCAGAAGCGTTCATTGCAAAACATTTTCCTTAATCAGAAGCACTGCTCCGGGAATACAGCTTTTTTTCCATTCTCTTTCCCGGGTTCAGTGCAGGTCACGTGCTGCCTATCACATGACTCGGTCAAAGGATCTTTTCCTCTTACAGCTTTGAAAAAAAAGAAAGCATTCGCCAATTAAAGCTGTTAACGTGTACTACGCTGTTTCCTTGTTGGGTTTTCTGTTCACTGCTGCTACTGTAAAAACAAAATGAGTGGTAAGATTTTGACTATTTTAATATTATGCTTTTATTTTGAAACATAGCATTATATTAATCTAAATCATAATCATGCTCTGGATTTTTTTAAAATCGGTGTTAAATATAATCGCTAAAAATATTTTGTTGCTAGGTAATTATAAAATTATTAGATTATATTCAGAGTTAGGCTGATTTGAGATTCTGCAGAGTATTTCATTCCAGCACCTTTATTTTACTAGCTTTTTGTTTTAAAAGCTAAAATCTGAAAATTGGTTTCAGATTATTTGGGAGCCATTGTGAAAGCTTCCTTATGAAGGAAATGTGTAGCACTTCAGCCAGTTGCTCTGTAAGAATTTAAACTCTTGGACAAATTAGTAGTTTCGTTTTTAAAAAAACCAAACTGTTAGATGTGAATTAATAGTAGTAAAGAAAACGTTCATTTATGCAAGATGAATTATCTATCTTTTTAAGGCATTAGTGGCACTTTTTGAAGAATTTGAGAAGGTTCCTAAATTCTAAAGGTATTGATGAATAGAATTTCTTCTAGAGGATATTGCATAGATTTTTCTCAGATTATTAGAAGGAGCTACTATGTATATGTATTCACATTGCTCATTGCTGCAACTCTTGCCTGGTGTGCATTTAATGATACAAATTATAGCAGATTTAGCTTTTGCCTTGGGTCAAAATTCCCCTCACACCACACAGAAATAAGTCCACTCTTACGGTTTAATCTTTTCGTACTTCATAAATTGAAAAATATTCTTGGCACTAAGGAGTGTAGGTTTTTGCTACAGACATGGTGCTGTAAACAATAATGCTATGAGCACTGTTCTAACTATTAATATTTGGGTATACTGTGCAGTGGAGTTTTTAAGTGTTGAGTGTTGTTTTGTTACTTTATACCAGTACATTAGATGTTAAGATGTGGTACCAATAAATTCTTTTCTTAAAAAAAACCCAAAACCTTAGGTATGAAAATTTATCTGAAAGAGTGAAATGATTGTTTTGTAGAGAAATGAGTTAATCATTATACATGGACCTTGACTAGTAATATATTACTGCTGATTTATTTTAGATTAGATTTGTTTTGTTCTGTGCTCAATACTACCTTTAACTATACTTAAAGCAGCTATCAAGATACACTGTGGTTTGCATTTAATAATATTTGTATTGTTCTAGATAGTGGAAAGCAGTCCAAATCAGCTAAGTAGTCTCATGATTTTAAGTATAACCAACAGTAAATATTTTAAAGGGGGGAACAACCTGAAGGAGAAAAAAAACAGTAGCTTTAATAGTTTAATGTAGTAGGAGTTTCTTTATTGTAATCATTTAAATTGTAAGTACCACTTTCAGTGGGATTTTTTTTCTCAGTTAATTTTCATGTATTTAATGGGTACTTATTTTATCCAGTTTTTGTGCTTCAGTGATAGTTCACTATAGTTTTATGTAAATTGACCAGTGGAATTAAGCAAAGGAGCTCTTTTTCTCTTTGAGCCCAGCTTTTAGAAGTGAATTGTTTTCTTGCCAAGAGGTATAAAGAAGCACCACATAAGAGTTCTCGGTAAATTACTAGATAGTGGTGACTTGAATGTAGGAAAATGTTTTCCTTCTTCTCTTTGTTTTTCAAGAATATAAAATTAATGAAAGCTTTGCTTTTCCCCTCCCTTTAGAAATGGCAGAGCCACTATTTGAACTGCTGATCTTGCATTTTTAGTAGCCTGATAGGTTATGCATTGCATCACTAGGGCTCTGTCTCTAAATATTAAACTCCTTAGGTAGTTTAAGATAATTTTTTAACATTTTTGTTTATTTAGGGGGGGTTACTGTAGATGGGGATGTATTTTGTTGAGAAACTTTATAGTTATTACTAATGTAATTTGTTAGTCTCTTACAAACAAACAGCACTGTCCTTACTCTTTTCACTCTTTAACCAAGTATGGTCCCCATTTCCTTGACTGTCCCTACCACGTAAGGGAGCTCTGGTGCTCTGTGGTTGTGTGTACCTTCAAGTCGGAACCAATCATAAGTGACCCTCCAGCAGGTTTGGGGGTGGGAGAATTTGCCCATCTTTCTCTCTCTCCCACAGCAGCTATCTTCCCCGTTTCTCATCTTACCTCTCGTTCCATCCTTCATGGTTTTCCATTTGCCATCCTTCCCTTTTCTCCCCTCTTCTCCCCGCTCCTTTGCTAACCACAGTTTCGTATTTTCCTCCTACATCCCTTTTCCAACAAGCTATTTTCCCCTCCCCCTTTAGACATCCTCCACGCACACTTTGTTCAGTCCTCAGCCCGCCTTCTTCCTTAGAGGAGACTAATCCAGGTTTGCTCTAACTGTCCTGCTTTTCATTCTGTTTTCTAAAGTATGTATAATGTTACCAGTGAAATTTGTTTCTTTTCTAAGATTTTCCTCTTTCATTTTTTTTATGTAGAAGATAACTGAGACCCTTTATGTGAACTCTGTATATTAAAACTATACATATAAAGAAGCTCCCTTACTATGTTTTTAATCAGACTCTTGCAGTCTAAACATTATCTCCTCAGAAGAATTTCTCTTTGAGGTTATGGCAAAGAAAGGATCTAAAGATGAGATATTAGAGTTGTGTAAGGCAAATAAGATTTAAGCTCTAGAAAAAATAAACCACCTATTCCAGAAGTTTATTCCCAGGAAAATTAGAATAGAAATGTACTTAAGATAGGATTTATGACAGCAATTAGATAAACTATACAAATAAAAGGAGTTAAAGGAGTAAGACAAGCTGGTTTTCACTTATTTAAAAGAAAAAGAACTTAACCATATAAGGAACAATAAAAAATTTTTCTCCCTTGGGTAAATATACTCTTAACAGCATTTTTTCTGTTTTTAAGCACCAGAGAGACAGCTTACCTAGTACACAAGAATTCTTTAACCCTAACAAAAATATTTTGAAATTTTTAACTATTCTCCCATTTAACTGCTTTTCCTTTTTTACTTTTTCTTACTAGTTTTTAAAATTTAGTGTTTCATAACTTTAGTTTTATTTTCCTCTATGTCAGCATTTCTCAGCCTGCACAATCCTAAGACTTACCTGGAATATTTGCAACTGAAATACCCTGATTCAGGACCATTTTAAACATTGTATCTCAAAGGAGTCTTGCTAAAAAGTCTGTGGGTCAGACTCCATGGGAGAAAAATAAGCAGCCTCCTGCACTAAAGTTTTACAGCCTCGGAAACCCAGTGCAAGGTTGCTGTGAGTCAAATATGGTATAAAAACAGTTGGTTTTCAGAGTTAATCTCTACAATAGCTTAAGGGGCTCTGGTGGTCTATTGAGCTGCTACTCAAAAGACTATGCTTCTCCAGTGGACCAAAGAGCCACAGGTCTCGGAACCCAGATGGAGAATCGCTCCAGTTGTTTTCAGCTTGGTGGCAGTGAGTGATGGTAGCCAGAAAATGTGTGTTTGAAGATTTTCCCAGGTGACTCTTATCACCAGAGGAGTTTTAAAAGCACTCCTGTTAGTAAAGAGACATACACTGTACAAGACAGCTTTTCTACTTCATAGCAACTCAACCATCTGAACTTCTTTTCATCATAACACAGTCAATCACTATTATGTTAGTTAGAAGCATTCTAAGCATAATTAAGATTGTTTTTAACTCTGGCTTGTCATACCTTGTGGGTTTATACAACATCCCCTTAACCCTTTCAGGTCCTGCTCAGGTTCCAATGATGTCTCCAAATGGTTCTGTGCCTCCTATTTATGTGCCTCCTGGATATGCCCCACAGGTAGGTTTTTGTGTTAGTTTTCTGTCTTTGTAAGTGTAACCGTGCTATTACTCTTTATTTAGCTTTTATTTTGATGAAAAATTACTATTTTAATAGTTCAGGATTATAATATTGTTTAACTTTGGTAAGCCTGTTTCAGATATATTAATATGCTAAGAGGATGGGAATGTTGTCATTGTTATGTGCCGTCGAGTTGCTTGCGACTCATAGCAACCCTATGTACAACAGCCCTAAGCCCTGCTCTATCCTGTGCCAATCGCACTGCCTCCGACACACCCATCCCGATTACCCCAGTCACTGAATCAATCCACCTCATAGAGGGTCTTCCCCTCCTGCGCTGTCCCTCCACCTTCCCAAGCATGATGTCCCTCTCCAAGCACCTGTCCCTCCTTACAACATGTCAGACGAAGCCCCAGAATCCTTGCCTCCAAGGAGTAGCCTGGTTTAACCCTCTCCAGGATGAATCTGTTTGTTTTCTTGGGAGTCCATGGTACATTCAGTATTCTTCTCCAGCACCACAGCTCAAAGGCATCAATTCTGCTTCTATCCTCTCTAGTCATTGTCCAACTCTCTGATGCATAACAAGTGATTGCAAAGACCATGGCCTGTATGTTGACAATATTCTTCCTTTGGTCTTATCTTTAAATAATTAGTTAGAAAATGAATTTATTAGTTTCATCTTCTTTAATATGTGAATATTAACATATCTTAAATGATAAAAATAAACCTTAACATTCTTTTTAAATAGTTATTTGCTTTGGGATAACCCAACACAGTGCTTCTAACCCTGTTCATACTATGACACAGAGAAACTAGTAATTGCTGCTATTGTGTGCCATCAAGTGGGAACCTGCTTATAGCTGTCCCTCCAGCGAGTTTTCAGAGGCAGTAAATAGCACAAGAAGAGATGCCCATCTTTCTCCTTTGAAACAGATGGTAGATTGGATCCAAGTGCCTTTAGATGGGCAGCCAAATTCTCACCACTGAACCACTAGAGGTTAGATGGCACATTATAGTAGATAAAAGAGTATTTACTCCTGTAATCCGAAAAGTTTAGGGGATTAGTATCATTCTTTCCTGCACCCTAATTGGGAAGCTCTGACTTCATGAATAAGGTACAGCTAATTATTTATTCTGAAATTCTGGTGGCCAAGTGTGCTGCCAAGCCAGAGGCACTCAGTTCAAAGCCACCATTTGCTCCATGAGGGAGAGATGGGAAGTCTCCTCTTGTGTGGTTTACAGCCTCTGAAAACTCACTAGAGGCTCAGTGATAAGTCGGTTCCAACTCAACGACCTATACACTAAACATTTTTAAACTGGATTGAACTGTAAGATCTGCAGGTGTTAAATAAATATCTCCCCTTGCTGAGATTCTAAGTAGGCTGCATGCATTACCTGAAGTCCGGTCTGAAAATAGACACCTTCTTTGCCCTGGTACCACATTTACTCTTTTTCATTTTTCTTTTTTTCCTTTTCACATTTACCTGAACTTTGCTTTAGGCCTCTCTTCATGTCTGTTTTTGTCAAAATATTAGTGGGATACTGTAATAAGCACACTGTCAAATATATAAAGCCCACCATTAAGGGGCATCCCTATGTAGTATAGATACTACACACTGTACTACTAACCAAAAGATTGAGAGTACAAACCCACCCAGAGACAACTCCGAAGAAAAGCCTGGTGAGCTGCTCCTGAAAGCTCATAGCCGTCGAAACCTCACGGAGCACAGTTCTCTGCTCACATGAGTCAACCAGAAGTCCAGATCAGCTCAGTGGCATGTAACCATATGAAGTGCCGCAAAAGGAGAACTGACTCCTGGGAAGAATGGAAGTACAGTCATACATTTCACACCTTCCTATTGGAGCATCTCTGTCATAGTATATGTCTGTGGTCCCATAAAGTTTAACAGTTCCGGAATCCCAGTCAGAAAGTGGAACATAGTAACTTCTTTCCATATGCCACACCTTTGTCTTGTGTCTCTTGGCATAAAATGTTATTATACGTATATAACTTATAATACTTTTATCTTGATAATTATAATAAACAGCTGTGTTGCTCATTTGTACTGTACTTTCTAAAAAATTCACCTTTTTACAATGTAGCAGTAAGAGGCAAAGGAGTAGTAGTGATTAGAAATTGAAACAAATGGTTATTAAATAACACAGAGTAGAGAATGAGTAAATATTACTGCTGAGACAGTCAAGGATCCTTAAAATCAGAAAAAATGGCCCAACCTGTTGAAGAATTAACTCCACTAAAAGCTACAAGGCCAATGAAAATGCTAGGGAAACTATGTCTAATATGGAGAAATTAGTGATATGGTAGATTAATAACCAAACCCAAAAGGGAATCCGACTGAGTACTTTGATCATTGCCATAGCTCCTGGAGCTCCAATGTTATTGGTGTTCATGTAGCCTAGTTGATGGGAATTGTGCTGCCAACCCAGAAGTGGGTAGTTCACATCCACCAGCTCTTCCGAGGAAGAGTGATGGGACCTTCTCCCCCAATGTGATTACCAGCCTCTGAAAATCCTATGAGGGTCAGCTATGAGTCCGTTCCCACTGAGTGAAATGGCAGAAGGCTTATTGAAGATACTGAAAGAAAATGACAGGACAAGATTATGATGCAGTGTTCACGTAACATCCAGATGACACAAGTTGTTACGTGCCGTCAAATCATCTCATAGCGATCCTATGTACAGCACCCTATCCTGAGCCAGCCTCATCATCTCCAACACATTTGACCTAATTTGCCATGGTACCATCTTAATAACTTGCAGATCAGACCATTGGGATCCATAAGGTTTTCATTGACTGATTTTTGACAGTAGATTGGCAGGTCTGTCTTCTTCGTTGTTCTTATTTTAGACATTTTGCTTACATACATGTATTCTTCAGCTTCATGGCCATATGCAGAATCACTATTAGATGGGTAGTGGATACTCTTGAGGTGTATTGGCCACAATCCAATCCATTTTTATGCTAGAATTCTGCCATTAAACCACCAGTACTTCTGCAAGCGCTCCAATACTACTAAGACCACCCAAGTGCCACGGGATAAATGTAGTCGGAAATTAGAGGTGAGAGATGTCACTGAGACTGTGTGACTAGCAAGTGTTCATCCAGGAGCAGTCTGCCTTCCTTCAACCCACATATTTAGCTTCTTTACCTATAAGAGAGACAGACTTTTTATTCTGAATAGGCCTCATATCATCACTGGCATACTCCATGCCATCTCTTCTTATCTTATTCAAAGTTAACGTCTGTTTCTCACTTCAGACATATAGTCATCAGCTAATCTTGTTGTTCTGCCTTTAAATATATTCACAATATAGACTACTCCTTACCACCTCCCATGGGACCATACTATTCAAGTCACATCCTCTTTATACCTAGATTGCTGCAGTAGTTTCCTAAATGTTTGCTCTTTGCCTCCCCTACAGTTTAGTCTCAATTTAGCAGTCAGAGTAATCCCACCAAAATTGTGTTAGGTTGACACAATTTGATTTGGCACTGGAGACAGTTGAGGCTGAATAATTTTTCACTGTAGCATCCATGACCTCTGTACCCACTACCCCCTAAATGTCAGTAGTATGCAGTCTAAGTTGTGACCACAATAAACATCTCTACATATTGCCACGTGTCTAAGAGGGAATAAAATTATCCCTTGATTGGAAACACTGGCCACTCTCCTGTTTAAAACTTTGTGATAGTTACCTCTTTCACTGAGAGTAAATACCGAAAAACCTTTAATAACCTCTCTGACCCTGTGTGACTTTGCTGTTCCTCATTTTCGCTTATCTTTCTGACATTACTTGCTTCTGCCCCCTACTATGATTTTCACCCGCTGGCTTCGTTGCATTCTATGAGTACATTCAGACTCACTTCTACCTTAGAGGTTTTGTTCTAAGTATTCCCTCTTCCCAGAATGAGCTTCCATTTCACATGACTGACTCCTTCACTTCGAGTTTTTCTTCACATGAAGTCTGCCTGAGGCACCTGTTCATACTGCAGTGTGTACCCTTTCAGGGAGCTCTACTGGTATGTGGTATGGTTCATTCCAAGTTGTACCACTAATGCAGAGATATCTCCAGTGGTTGTATTCACCAGCAGCTTACTGGGAGACAGTGACAGGCTCTTCACATTGTAATTTATAGCCTTAGGCCTGGTGGGCACTATGAGTTAGTAGTGACTCCGTGGCAGTTTTTTGGGTTATTTTAATTTTTGTTTGTTTGTTTTTCTGTTCCCCACTTAGAGTGAGTTTCCTCTCCTTACTGGATTTTTTTTTTCATATATCATTTCAATTTTAAAAAATTATAAACATTAATCTGCAAGTAGATACATAGTCAGATAAGCTTTATATGAACATGGACCTGTGACCATACAAAGATATATAACACATGATATTGCTACATTCATAGTAGTGTATGTTGTAAATACACTCATGTGTATCACAGAACCAGCAGGGGGCAATGTTGTGTAAGCTTCTTAACCATAACCAAATACACTAAGGGAAAACATTGCTGAACCTAGGTCTTCAGGACCATAATCTCGGAAAATGTCAGATCAATTGGTATAACATTGTCCACAGAGATAGTGTTCTAGATCTACTTTTGAGTAGTGAATGGGGTCTTAAAAAGCTTGAGGGAAGTTATCAAAGGTAAAAGTGTTGGGTCTGTCCCTTTCTAGAATGAAGAAAAACAGAGATGCATACAAAACCGTTCAGTTGGTCCAAGGATCCATGCAAATCTCAAACTCTACAAACCTAAGACCAGAAGAATTAAATGCTCACTTCTCTAATGGGAATGATAGTAGGGGGTACTGGTCATAGTGGGAGAGAAATGTGAAACAAAATCCAAAATCATAAAAATAGCCAGGTTTAATAGTCTGGTAAAAACTGATGGAACCCCAGAGGCTGTAACCCTTAGTCCTCCTTTGAGCCTGGAACTAAGCCCGGTGCTCTATTTTCGTTAAACAGTACGGTATAAGGTGAACACTAGCAGCAGGGAGCTAATTGCTTCTTAGAACAGTCAGCCATGCTAAAGGGTAGCCTTTGCCCAGACTTAGAAGGCGAGGAGGAAGGTACAGGATTAAAGGAAATGAGAACCTCTGTGCAGAAGTGAGAAGAATTCTGGTACACTGTGAGGATTGTAATTAATTACATTAAAAATGTATGTGAGTGGTTGATTGGAAAACCAGTTTGTTAGGTAAATTTTCACTCAAATCACAGTAAAAATGTTTTAAAAAAAATCTGTTTCAAGAGTGTGACCATCAAAAAAACTTATTTCTAAGCCTCAAAGGCAAAGATGTTTTCCTTAACTGGTTAATATATAACTGGTGTTCATCTCCCTTAAAATAATCAATTGTTAAAATTGTCCTGGTTATGGTAATAAGAATCTTTTCTCTAAAATTCCAGTTATGTGGTTTAGCTTTCTGATTCTTAATTCAGGGGTTTGTTTGGATTTGGAGTTTTTTTCCATTTTTTATTTGATCTTTCTATATAACTTGTTCTCTCTTCTCCCCTCATACGGAACAGAAATTATTTGCTTATTCCCATCATACCTAAGGAGAAATTCCCTTAAATTTCTCTTCATTATTACTTCTTCACTGAATATACTTGACAGTATAAATAACACTGTCGTGTTCTTTTTTGCTTATATTATTGCTTAGGTAGTTTCATCAGTGTTTTAAATTTTTTATGGCATTAACAAGCCACCTCATATTCAATACTGTTTCATATATATCTACTGTACTTAATAAATTCTTTTCATGTTGACTCTTTAAATTTTTATTTACTAGTCTAAGATTTCTTAGTCTGATACAACTCTTTTCAGAAAAAGAAACTTTTAATCTGATTTTGTAGGTTATTGAAGACAATGGTGTTCGAAGAGTTGTTGTGGTTCCACAGGCACCAGAGTTTCACCCTGGTGGTCACACAGTGATACATCGTTCTCCACATCCTCCTTTGCCTGGTTTCATTCCTGTCCCAACCATGATGCCACCTCCACCACACCATATGTACCCACCAGTGACTGGTGCTGGAGATATGGCAACACAATATATGCCACAGTATCCCTCTTCACAAGTATATGGAGATGTAGGTAAGTCACCTTAAAATAATCCTGTTTTATTGAATTGGATAGTTTTAGTTTATATGCAAGATAATACTGTTACTGATAGGCAAGAATCAGTCATTTTGATGATGGTTTCTTTTTTTCCTATCATCATCATTATGCAAAAGAATCAGCAATAGTTACATTATAGTCACTTTCAAACACATCTCAAGCAGTGTTAGATGTTTCATCCTTATGATCACTCTTCAAGACAGATGAGTAATAACAAAATAAAAAAAGACTGTAAAATATCACTCCAGAATAGTAGGACTGTGTTCAAACAGTATCAGGTGTTTATTTCTCTATTGTGGTCTGGGTTCTGAGGAAATTTTCAACCAAGAATAATCAAGTCATCTTCCCCCCCCCCCGCCCTTTTTATCCTCCTTTCTAAATTTTCTTTCAGGGAGCGCTGGTGGCATAGTGGGTAAGGAGTTGTGCTGCTAATCCAAGTCAGGGGATTTTAAATCCACCAGCGGCTCCATGGGAGAAAAATGGGCAGTGTTCTCCCATCGAGTTGACAGCCTATGAAAACCCACTGGCAGGTCAGCTGTGAGTCCTTCCGACTTGATGGCAATGAGTTTAGTTTGTTGAGTTGAAATTTTATTTATTTTGTTGTTGTTATTGAAAATAAAACTGCAGAACATACACCAGATCAACCCTTTCTGCATGCACAGATTAATAACACTGACTCTATTCTTCCAGCTGTGCAGCCATTCTCACTTTCCTTTTTCTTTTAGTTTTACCTCCTTCATTAACAAAAACACAGTGCCCCCTGAGGTTCTTTGGAGTTGTCTGTCTGATCCCAGATAGATAGTTCGTCTGAGAGCATAATGTTCATAGCAGGCATTCTTTAAAATTATCTCAGGAGATATTTTTGGTTTAAGGTTTAAAAATTATCTCAGGGCAATAGTTTTCAGGATTATATCCTTCATGGCTCCAGAAAGTTACAGAATTCATCGGCGTGTGAAATTCCATTCTGCATTTTTCCAGTTAGGATTTGTCTTTGGAATCTGATCATAATGTGCAATAATTGTAGCTGGGCACCATCCAATTCTCTGCAAAGGAAAAGGAAGTTAGTTGCTTATGGAGACAATTGATCATACGTTTCCAATAAATATGCCCCTCTGGTTCCTGGCTTGCCTCCTTCCTTTGTTACTACATGTAAATAGAGACCCAGTTGTGACTTGAATGAATGCATACAAGCTCTTTAGACCCTGGGCACTACACAGGAACTAGGAGTTAGGACAGAACCACTGACTCTAAACCTTCAAAGCAAAGAACCTGGAGCCTTGCAGTTTCTAGTTATATGTAAGCAGTTTCAGCAGCTATGCCGTCTCTTTTTGGCCGTTGTAACTATATCCATCACAACTTTTTTCAGTTCAGCTTTTGACAGGGTGTAACTGACAGCAGTTGGAGTTGTAGTACAGGCCTACCTTTGACCAGTGCATCTTCTTTCCCTCCTTTTGACCCCTGTTAACTACAAACCACTTAGCCACCAGGTGTATGCTTCAGTATATCACAAAAGGACAAATATTGTATGACCTCTCTTGAATAAAATCATGTCTGTCTTAAAGATTGTAGGCTGTGATACCACTACGCAAATTGGCTTACTATTACGAGGGATTAAGAAAACAGTATGAGACTATCCTCAGAGTTAATACACTGATAATAAATGGTTGAGAAGATGAGATTACCTCAAAATAGTTATTGTTTTCCCCATATCTTTAAACTCACTCGTATACTCAAAGCTCTCAAATTTATTTATTCAGCCAAACCTTTCCTCTCAGCCACAGTTGCTTTTTTGTAGCCTTCTTAAAGAGCCTACTTAACTGAATGTTTTGAGCATCTCAGTCATAACCTTTCTAAACGTAAATCTCAATTTTAGACCCCAGAACCTACTTTTCTCTGTTTTTCTTTCAGGCAGCCATTGCCACTATCCCCTCAACTTATATGAAAACCCAGTGATTAAATTTTTGTTGTTTTTCAACCCCAAATGAGATTATTCTCAGAAGTTCCCCTAACTTACTATTTGTCTGTTGAAGCCTACCCACTATCACTTCTTGCCACAGCAACTGCAGTAGCCGCTTTGCAGTTGCTTTTCTGCTTCTTTTTAGCCTCTAATAATTTGTTCTCAGCCAGAGTAAACATTTTAAAATGTAAATCAGATCATTCTCCTATTTAAAATATTTCAGTGACTTCTCATCGAATTTAGAATAAAGTCCTAAACCCTCCCTCAAGATGACAGTTTCTCTATTGCAGCAATATTGACTTTTTGAGACAGATCATTCTTTTCTGTGACAGGTACTCCTCTTCTCCATGTGACAACCAAGCATATGTTACTCATTCAGTTCATTGCTGTCCAGTTGGAACCATATCATAGCTGGCCCCACTGGTGTTTTGGAGACTATAAATTCTGCAGAAAGATTGCCCATCCTTCTCTCACAGAGCCACTGGTAACATAGGGAGTAGTTGCACAACACCCTATGGACTGTGCTACCAGAGCCCCCTGTCGGTTACTGTTAGGTACTATTTAAGTTGACTCTGACCCATATTACACAACCATAACCACAGAATGAAGCACTGAACTTGAACCACTACATCAAGCCATTTCGTTGAAGAGCTTCCTCTTTTTCACTGACCTTATTCTGTTTTACTTGGTAATGTGTCCAAAGTTATGTAAGACAAAATTTCCTCGCTTCTAAAGAACATTCTATCTGCACTTCTTCCAAGATAAATGTGCATGGTCTTTTGCCAGTCCATTACATAGTCTATTATCTTCACGAGCATCACAATTCAAAGGCATCAATTCTTACTTAGTCTTTCTTACTGATGATGATAGCTTAGATCAGGTGCTTGTTAGTCCTTAAAATTATATCCTTGATCTCTGCTTTAAAGTCCTTTGCTGCAGATGTTTCTGCTGCAGTACATCATTTGATCGCTCCTTCCATTTTTGGATCCAAGTAAAATCAAATTATTGACAACTTGTATCTTTACCTCTTTTTATAGACATTGCCACATGATCCTGGCTCTGTTGTAAACCACTGCCATAAACGGCAGGCTTTGTAGCACATGATCGCTGACGGCCTTGTCTCACTCCAAAACTCCTCTTTCAGCTTTTCAAGACTTCCAAGCTCTTTCTTGCCTCAAGATTTCAGCTTGTGGTATTGTTTCTACCTGTAAAGGCTTTCCTTCTCCTTTAATTACTTTTTTCAGAGAGATCTTCCCTGGCCCAGTCGCTCACAAAACATAACAAAGTTTTATTTTTTGTGAAGGTAGGATGTAGGGATTTTATTTTCTTTTACTGTAACCCCCTAAGAACTGAATCTGTTTTATTCATCATGGTTTCATTTTTGCCTACATATTGTCACCTTAAGGTTTTAGTTTAGTATTGTTAAGTGCCATCAAGTCACCTGCAAGCCTATGAACAATAACTCTGAACTTTGCCCTATTGTAAGCCAATTTCATTGTCTCCAAGACACTTATCCTCATTACCCCAGTTACTGAGTCAGTCCATCTCATTCAGGGTCTTCTTCTAATGTGCTGTACTTCCACCCTCCCAAGCGTGATGTTCTTCTCCCCGCCCAGAGTATGTGAAACAGAGCTTCAAAATCCTTGCTTTCAAGGAGAAACTTAATTTTACTTTCTCCAGAACAGACCTTTTTCTTCTCCTGGCAGTCCATGGTATGTTCAACATTATTCTCCAGCACCACAACTCAAAGGCATCAATTCTTTTCTCATCCATAGTCATTGTCCATCTTTCTGATACATAGCAAGTAATTGCTAAGACCATGGCTTGGCTCATATGTATCTTAGTTTCTAGACTGACGTCACTGCTTTTCTGTATTCTGGAGAGGTCCCTGAAAGCAGATTTTCAATACAATTTATCTTTTGATTTCCTGGCTACTGGTACCAAAAGTGTTGATTGTGGAGCCAAGCGAGCTGAAGCTGTTAACAATCGCACATCTCTTCTCTTGTCTATCATAATGCTGCCAATTGGCCCATTGATGAGAATCTTTGTTTTCTTAATGTTGAGCTTCAATTCATATGGAAGGCAGTCCTTGACCTTCTGCAGCAAATGCTTTAGATTCTCCTAAGTTTCAGCAAGTAACGTCATTTGCATAACACAGGAACTCGCTTGGCATTTTTTAAGTGGAAGGAACTGAAGAATAAATTTAAGCCTTGAGTTGCAGTACTTAAGGATGTTATGGGGACAATGTTGAATGATCTAGGAAACATCAAAAGAAGATGGAGGGAGTACACAGAGTCACTATGCCAAAAGGAATTGGCTAACACAGAAGAATTTCATGAAACAGCATATGATCAGGAGGCAATCGTGATGAAAGAGTAAGTTCAAGCTGCTCTGAAGGAATTGATAAATAACAAATTCCCAGTAATTGATAGAATACCAGTTGATGTATTTCAGCAAACACATACAGCCCTGGATGCACTCACTAGGTTGTGCCAAGAAATCTGGAAGATGTCTATTGGCCAGCTGACTGGAAAAGATCCATATTTATTCTCGTTCAAAAAAGTGATGATCCAGTAAGGTGTGAAAGTTACAGAACAGTATCACATGCAAGCAAGAGCAATTGGAACAGTACAGAGACAGAGAACTGGCAGATGTGCAAGCAGAATTTAGAAGAGGCTGTGGCACTAGGGACATTATAGCCAACGAGTTAGATGGATCTTAGCTGAAAGCAGAGAGTATCAGAAGAGTGTCCATGTTTCATTGACTATGCAAAGGCATTATACTGTGTAGATCACAACAATTTGTGGATAACCTTGGAAAGAATGGGAATCCCAGAACACTTAGTTGTGTTAATGCGAAACCTATACTTGGATTAGGAAGCAGACTTCAGAACAGAGCTAGGAAACACTTCAGGGTTGAAAAGGTGGATGCCAGAGATCCATCCTATCTCCCCTACCTTTTCAGTCTATATACAGAATAGATCATTCAGGAGTCTGGACTTTATGAGGAGGAATGTGGCATCCGGATTGACATCATTAATTTTATGCCTAGACTCTGTTATTTCTAAACTGTTTCATTCAATTGTTTTTGCTAGCTCCCTAAATTTTCTTCTTAAATGATGATTTGCTTTTTTTTGAGTCAGAAAGGAATTTAAGCAGTCAGTGTTAGTTCATTTTACCTATCTTATATTTTCATGTTGACCAAGATGTGAAAAGTTATGACTTCAGAAGAAAAAAAATAATACACAAGTCAGTTCTGATCTCATTTTCCAGCTGCAGTAATCATAACATAACTCCAGGTTGTCTCTTTGAAGGGTAGTAGTTACAGATGGAAAAATTCACAAGTTTTTGTACATTTAAAACAAAGCTTGGTCTATCAGCTGGGGAGAGACAAATAACTTTGTTTTACAAAATTATTGCTTTGAAACACTTTATAAGATTATACAGCTTAATGATGCTATAAACATGTTTGGGGAAAAGTGACCTTTGTAACAATTTTTCTTTCTTTCTAGATGCTCACCCTATACATGGAAGATCTAACTTTAGAGATGAAAGATCTAGTAAAACATATGAACGTTTGCAGAAAAAATTAAAGGATCGTCAATTAACACAAAAAGATAAAATAAGCAGTCCACCGTCATCACCCCAGAAATGCCCTTCTCCTACAATTGAACATAATGACGGATTTATAAAAGGGCAGAATGCTGGTGGTTTAAACACCGGGTCAACAAAGAGCAAATCAGGGAGAGGGAAAAGCACCACACAAGTTGATATGGAAATAGAAGGTAACCATGTCAAGTCCAAAGTTATTTTTACTTTTCCTCAGTCATTCTCTTTTCCTCAGTGTTTAACCTACTGGAATGTGTTCTAACCCTGCAATTATTTTTTCATATGAACTAAAAGTTAATAACTTGACACTTCCAAACATGAGAAAAAAATAGGGAACCTAAATTTTATTAGAGTATTTCGTTTTATCCATTTGGAAAATTTCATTTAGTAATTGATCTGAATACTACATATTACTAACCCAGTATCAGAAAAAGCTTACGTGAGTTTAATTCCTTTTCCAGGCCTTTTATCAGATAACACTGGGTTTTATCAAATCTCATTTCCCCCCGTTTATTTGTTTAAAAGCCTCTCATAACAACTTAACCAAAAACTGACCGCCATCAATGCCTGGTCATACGAACCCTGTAAGATAGTAGAACTTGCTGTAACAATGAATGAATGAAAATCCAACTTTTCTGTAAAATCACAATTAAAAAAATTTAAAAATAAAACTATCTATTATAGTAAAACAAAAATGATAGTAGAACTGCCCCAAGTTCCAAGTTTTCAAGGCTATGATCTTTACATCTGTCTACCATGGAGCAACTTATGAATATAAACCGCGGGCCTTTAGGCTGGAAACACAGATCTCAATCCACTGCACCACCAGCGTGCTTCTCAGAGTGAGTAGGTACATCGTTTATTAGTCTCGCTATAATATAGTCTACAGGTAAGAGAAAGAATTAACATCTTCTTTCAAAGTTCTTCATCATTCCAAGTTTCCCTTGGGTCCTTCAAATCAGTGATTTCTACAGTATGAACTCTGGACCACTACACTTTCTAACTACTAGCTCCATACCTGTGTTTTACATAAATATAAACGGGATTAAAAACATGACTGTTTTCCTACAAAATAAGTGCCAAATTACTGTTGACTGTAATGATAGGCCTCTTACTCCTCCTTATATAGTTTGCTCAGTTGTTAATATATCACTGAGTCGCAGCCAACTCATAGCTGACCCTGCATTGGCTTTTCAGAGGAACTGAATCACAAAGGAGATTGCCCTCTTGCTCCTGCCAAGCACCTGATGAATTTGAGCCCCATGAGTTTGTGCTGGCGGCATAGCTGCTTAACACCAAATCCCCAGAATTTCTCTAGAGAAATCCTTTTGGGTTTTGTTTTGTTGTAATACTGAATGTTTCAAGAGTTTAAATGCCATGTAAGATTTTTCTTTTGATTTTAGAAGCTAGAGCATCATGTAGCACATTTAACGTATTTAATAAATACTATGGTACATGTTAGTTTTGTTGTTTTATGGGCCGTTGAGTTGACTGCAACTCACAGCGTCCCAGTGAACAACAGTTGTGAACCTTGCCCTGTCCTGTGCCATCCTCACCATCTCCCGCACTCTTAAGCTCATAGTTACAGTCTCTTTGTCAGCAGTAGTACACCTTTCCATATGAACAAATAATCATTAACGTGTTGACAGAGGCACGCGTATATATGTTGTGGTGGTGGTGATGGTTGCTAGGTACCATCAACCTGACGGACTCTCCATGACTCTGTGAAGTACCGTCCAGTCCTTCTCACAGTCCCTGCTGTAAACATGGTTGCAGCTCAAGTGTCGGTCCCTCGGGTTGAGTCTTCCTCTTTTTTGCTGACCTTGTACTTTACCAAGTATGTCATCTTTCTTCAGGGTGCCCTCTCTTGATAACATGCCCAAAGTATTTGAGACAGAGTCTCACCATCCTCCCTTCAAAGGAGCATTCTGGGTGCACATTTGCTTTACAAAGCTGTGGTATACTTAGTTTTCTTCACCAATACCGTAATTCAAGAAATTCCTTATTTGTTGTCTAAATTTTTGTATCTGTATAAAGCAATTGATAATACCAGGGCTTGAGTCAGGCACACAAATCCTTGGTTTTCAGTACTTTAAAGAAATCTGTTACAAGCATATTTGCTCAGTGCAGTAAGTCATCTGATTACTTGATTGTTGATTCCATTGGCACTCATTGTGGAGCTAAGAAAAATTCAGTACTTGACAACTCAATTTATCATGATAGCATTTATAGATCCTGATAGGACAGTTCTTGTTTTCTTTATGTTAAGATGTAATCTATACTGTCTTTGATCTTGAACAGTAAATGTTTTAAGTCTACTTTGTTTTCAGCAAGCAAAGTTTTTTCATACTACAGTTTGATATTAAGCCAGCCTCTCATCCTGATGCCACTTTCTTGATATTTTACACTGTTACCCAGGATTTGTGTCGATAGGCTATTTGCATTCTCTTACCCATCTACATGTCAGAGTCAATGACTAGAGAAGCCATTTCGAACAATAAACCCTTAGCCCCACAGGTACCAATTTTCATATATTTCATTTCATTTTTGACAACTTCTAATTTTCCTAGGCTCACATAATTCCATTATTAATAGATATTAGCAGCTATTTCTCCGTATTTGGGACCATGCAACACCAGCAGATGAAGGTCCTTAATTGTTGGGACATGTTAACTCTTTCCAAGGCAGTAATGTAAGACTCTTGGAAGAATATCAGAATACTAACATAGGACTGGAAGGTGAAACACTCAGGTTAGAAAACTTTTGTTTTCTTTCAGACCTGAGGACCTCATCTTCCAGCCCTGTATCAGATAATGTTCTACTCCTGGTTTTTTTAATAGCATTTTCAATGGCCTTTTCTTTCAGAAGTCCTTCTTAGTCTGTCTTAGTCTAGGTACACCACTGAAACTGACACTGCATACATGACTGCTGGTGGCATGGCTTCCATCCTCACAGCACACAAGACCCCAACACACAGCTAACAGGTGCTAGCAGATAAATAGTAATGGTGTTAGAATTAGTAATATCAGTTCAAATGAAAATTGAAGCTAAAACTGAAAATGCTAAAGGGCTAAAAACTTCAGTGTATATATGATACCTGAATTCTCGAAAAAGAAGCTTAGAACATAAATTATGTATAAACTTAAGGACATAAATTAGAAAACATGTCTAAAATACCAACTTGTTCAGAAGATCTTTGGGAGAGAAGGGTAGTATTTAAGAGGTTTTTAATTAGTTTGGTTTTTTTTTCCCCCCCTAAGAAAAAGATGCTGAAACTAAAGCAGTTGAAGCACTTCTTTCTAATATTGCCAAACCAGTGGTAAGTATTTTACTTATTTTATTGCTATTTATATTTAATATATTGATATAAGATGCTTATGTATTTTTATCCAGGCCTTATTTAAAACGTAAACAAAATATTTTTAAGAATGAAGCATAGCATTCTGTTAAGAATCTGAGAGGGGTTTTAAAGAAAGATTTACTATAAAATAAATGATACTATAAATGTTTACTGGAAGCAGGAGTGGCATCCACTTCCTAAGGTGCATGCCTCTGGAAACTATGAACTTTGATAAATGATGATAGTTACAGAAAGGCTTCAGGCCTTCGAGTCGCTATGAGTCATGCTCGGCTCAGCGGCAGTCAATCAACAATGACAAAAGGAAGTCAGGCAAAGATCTTGTAAATAATATGGGTACCACTACTTAACCATATTTTTTAAAATCCTTTTAAATTGTCATAAAGTGTGCCCTTAAATTTAAAAAAAAGTATTAAATATAAACTAGGAAAATATTAGTGTTTCCTAACTTTTTACAAGCAGATACACGTACTAAAAGAAATTAGAAAACAGTATAGAAGCAGAATTGGCTACATTACAATGTTTATCTGTTTTCAAAATAACTTTATCATTGTAAGATTACCATAATAATATTAGAAAAATAATTGCAACAGGTAGAATAAAAAAATTAGTTTTAAAGAATTCATACCAGATGTGTTTTTTAAACCCATTAAGACTCTTGATTTCTTCACTGGTAATCAAAAGAAATAGAAATTACAGTTCTATGAAACCCTGAGGTTTCATTTCTCAGTGAACACCTACAGGCAAAAAAAAAAATAAGTTTGTTGTAACATTAATACTAATACAAAGTAAAAATACCTAATACGGGTATATAAAAATTGTGTCATTTTTGTTGGATGAAATTATATAGCCGTTAAGAAATATGGATATGAAAACTGCACAAATAAGCATCAAAGATGTTTTGAGAGAAGAATGGGGGGAACAAAAGAAAACTAAACTGTTTTTTCACAGTAATCACACTTACATACAGAAAAGACCTTAACAAAAGTAGGAAAAAAACTAAAAAAGCACCACAGTAGCTCAGGAAATGTTCCAATTAATGTCTTTTTTTTTTGTGAGTATTTTTTTAATAAGTAATACATTTACATGTATATAGCAAAAATACATCTCTTTACCTACTACTCCAACATAATCACTTTTAGCAATTTTATTTTCTTCTGATTGTTTCCCTTCGTATATGTGTGTGTGTATGTATGTATGT